>NW_004797376.1:971277-978777 GCF_000002075.1 Aplysia californica | reverse complement strand
TAGACATCTCCATTCATGGCAAATCACTTTCTCATTGGGCCAATATTATCACGAGACAATTCTTGGAAAACTATACAATATCAACTTTGGAGTAGTCACCAGTAAATAGCCCGATATGAATCCTACAGGTATGTGACATCCCATGAAACAGCTGCAGAAGAAAATTGACGTTGATCCCAATTAAGACCCTTCGCTTGCAACCGTCTGTGACATCTAGCATGAAATGACTGATAATTGTTCAAAATTTAGCTGAGTCGATGATCTATGGGTTCGTGCACTACATAAAACCAGTGGCTCCTACGCAAAATAACAATGAGCATATTTAATGTTGTCCAAGTTTTTGTGGTATTTTGTGATTGCTCTGTTTTCTGTTTTGTTTGAAATTGAAACTATCGACCTTAAATATTGTTTATTGCAGAGAAACAAAATCTCCATTCATTGGATATGCAAGGTATGTCCATTCTTTCAATATTGATGGTCCCCAATACACGTGCGAAGACAACGTTTCTGTGATTTCGAACAATTTTGCCCAGCCTGATTTTTAAGGTCAATTTTGAGTGACCATATTGTTATCTCGAGCATCTCTTAACACAGAAGAAATATTATTGTGTCAGATGATGCAGAATTTATTTAGCTTTAAATTGGTATGGTGTACGAGTGGGCAGTGTAAGGCTTTAACCTGATGGATGGGTGATTACATTATCAAGTTTCTTTTGGAACCCACTGTATAATACACGTGCGGGTGTGTTACACCCAATTGTCGGTCAAAGGGATATATACCGTGAAAAGGGTTAATATGTAAAGCCCAGGTTACTCTCAGCGATAAATCGTATTACATTCTTCGTATAGTAGATCTGTTTATCAAACCCCATTTTCTGTTTACACATTTCAATTTACAGTATCTAATTCCCTTTCAATTGGGGGAGATTCCTTCTTCTTGCGCCAGATGACTCTTCGCAACAATTTGCCTGTTTTCTGAGTGTTGTTATTTAACAAACGTAAAAAAAGAGGAACACGGAGTTATTAGTTGCTAAATTCTAATGACACGCCCTCTCTTAATGATTTGTTATTGTAGTCTCTGGACTTAATCGTGCATAGACATCTGAGGGATCTGTAGGCCTCTACATGTCAATAAAGAGAATAAGTGTCTTTCGACCAAGACGCCATACTGTACACTGTACAGTGACTGTGCAGTAGGTAGTAGATAGTAGATATCTAGTGTGCAGTGTGTAGTCCTAGCAGCTTTGGCATTAGATGCACTTACAGCGCACTGGGTGACCTTGATACATAACTTTAGATTGAAAATAGACAATTGAAAAAACAACGTTTGCTCCAGTTTTAAAATATGGCATCAAATCAGGTTCTACGTGAGCAACTTTGCTTATTTTGATACGCCGATTTCGAAAATGAAATCCGTTTTCAGCTGCAATAATTATTTTGAAAATTCTGCGCGCAATGTTTAATCCCGCGCGGCGGCAAACTTCAAAGGAATTTTGCGTCACAGCCTCCCACGTGTCACTTCACACTGAGGTGGGGGTGGGGGGGGGGGGGGTGTTCTATTATACTGTTGTCTTTCCTCTTAGTGATAGGAAAATACTACTAGATGCAATCTTGGTAGAATCTAGATCTATATAAAATACTTCTTTTTGTGATCTTCTAAATCCAGCAAGAAAAACGGTCAAACGCGAGTTATTTTGTTAATTTGGACACGCTGGTTCCGAATTTGATATTATTTTTACGATTAGACATAGTTCTAAATGTTTATGGAAAAATCTTTTTGGCAGGCCGCAGGTGTATCGATACCTTCATCAATACCACAACAACAACGTATTCGCTTAGGACAGTCGCTGTTCCCCGGACACATTTTTTCCTGTTTTTTAAAATAGAGTCGCTGTTCCCCGGTGCTCCGATACGCCTGCACACAAACACTTACACGCACACAACACGACACACATGAGCAAGTGATTAAAAACGTGCAAGCTGTAACTGCACATGTGAAGAACAGAAAAAGGGCTAAAGAGAAAGAGAGACCACCTTCAGGAAGTGCTATAACAACTTGGCTAGAAAGAAAAGAGAGAGAGAGTGAGAGAGAGAGAGAGAGAGAGAGAGAGAGAAAGAGAGAGAGAGTAAGATATTAATAATTACTGAAATATATGTCAAACAGAGAGGAGAAGGGGGAGATTTAAGTTCTAACGATAGATAATTGACAGGAAAGAGGAAGCAAATTACACCAGAGCACCCATTAATCATCAGCTTTCATTATTGTGGAATCGGAAAAACATTTGTTTTTTTCTCCTCATGGACACAATTTCCATCTTCTAGGAATCAAGGCTTCCAACCCTGGCTGTCAGGGCCAATCTGGACTAAGAGGAGTGATACAACATCCCGGCAGAGAGTTCCAGAAAACTTCACTTAATAAAAACATTCTCCCCACTCAGGAATCGAACTTGGGTATCCTGCATATGACAGTGAAGCGCTTCACTGCTACACCACAGACTTCGGGGAGGTAAAGGAAAGAAAGTCAGCCATGTCAGTAGGCCTACGATTCTTTAGTAACTTTAGTATTTTAGTTTTAGTAAGAGTGAGCTTTACAGTTCTTGCAACACAGTAAAGTCATATATGTGTAACTTAATATAAGTGCTGTAGATTAGAGGTTTCACAAGAGAGTAGCAAACACAAAAAAGAAGGAGAGATTTGAACAAAGGTGATAGAAATTTGATAGGAAAGAAGGAACAAGCGACACCAAAGCACCCACCAACCAATCACAGCCTATATTTTAGATGATCAAACTTGAATACTATGGTATCAGGAAAGTAAGACAACATGCACACTTGATCTTTATTTTTATTAGGTTTGTCCAAAATTATAAAAAATTAACAAACTATACCATCACATGAAATGAATTCTGTAAAAGCTATCAAATGATATCATTCTTAAAAAAAACATGTTAAAGCTACAAAGTGGAGAAAGTGAAGCATCACATGTAATAAGCTTTGTAATAGCCAAAAAAACTTTACCATTAATCATGTCAAAGCTACATAGTGGAGAACAGTCAGCAACAATACCAAAGATAAAGCAACAAAAATATACTTCTGCTTATTACAATACTGTAAAAATGACTTGTATGAACTTCCTTCTTAAAAGTCATGGACATTTGTCATACATCATATGAAAATAAATATATGTAATGTTTTTTTAGTCTATGAAAGATCAGCAACCATTTAAGCAACAACAATTTAAATTCTTTGAAACATAATACATTTCATCACAGATTCAGCCACATGCTTATAGCTTAAAAATCAGGGCACAAATCTGAAGTCAAACACTTACTTGTATCATGTGAATATCCTCATTTGTAAAGTTTAGACCAATATAAATTGTTCAAATTGAACGAAGATAAAAAAAAAAAATGCCCGTCTCAACAGAACAAATATTTGATTAATAAATAGTTTGATGTGTGTGTAATGTAAAATTTCCATACACTCGGGGAAGGCAGTTGATTTGGACAGTATTCACAAAACCATTATTGTGTACAGAAAAAGATAAGAGATTGTGCAGTTCATATAATGCATTCTTTAGTTACTGCCAAAATCTCTGAGTATTGTGTACACTGGAAAATAAAGTGGAAGAAAAAGAGAAAAAGAAAAGCGGACAATCTGACTTTACAAAGTGCACAGACGTTGGACAATATAAATCACTTGCATGTGAGTTTGTGAGCTTCAGTGAATTTTCACTAAATCTTACTAAAAAATCCTTGCAAAGAATTATCATCACCTTATGATGTGCAAAAAAGATTCGGGACTTACTTTTCCTTGAGGAAATACAACAAAAATGAGAGGTTTTTTTTCCAAACACAACAAACACTGAAAAATAAACGTATACGACTTGCAAAAGCAAACAGAAGAGAAAATATTTATGTTTTCGGCAAGCATCAAGTAAAAGTTCTGTTTGCCAATGAAATTTAAAACATATCTACAGTGTAAAAAAAAGTTTTAAAAAATAGGAAGAGCAAGCTATGTCAATCTCTCAAACAACAATGGTTTGTTTATCACTAAATCAGTGCATTTTAGTTGTTTTATGGTGAAACATGATACTGATTTTTAAAAGTTAAAAGTCATTAGTTTCTTCACAGATTTATATATCAAATATTATTACATTTTGTTCTTTAAATAACAGAATGATCACTGGGACAATGCTTCAGCAAAAAAACTTTTATTGAACAAAAGATAACATACGCATGAAACTCTTTATCAGAGTTTCAGACGTTTAAAGACAGCACTTGCAGTAAAACTTATAGCAAGCCCTACAAGTACACAAGCTGTAGCCCTG
The DNA here is from genome assembly GCF_000002075.1 of Aplysia californica. NCBI lineage: Eukaryota > Metazoa > Mollusca > Gastropoda > Aplysiida > Aplysiidae > Aplysia > Aplysia californica. The sequence continues at coordinate 974,448 of NW_004797376.1, read as the reverse complement.
GAGTGGAAGATTGTGTTCAGGAAACTCAAAGTTTTTGACTTAGCGTTTGATTCAGCATTGGAATTCACAAACTTGGATTGTGTGTCCATGTTCACTGCTTTCAGAAAAGGAATGAGGCCTGAAAGATAAAAAAATGCATTCTCATGAAATCAATGGCACAGTACACTTTGCTCAAAATAAGCTAAAGATAGCCAGACTCTTCAATAAGATTTGAGTATACATTTCCAAAGAAAGGTGGGGAAAACTAAAAAGAATGAGAACAGAGAGTGGTGAACTGAGTTGAACATTTTTCTTTCAAAACTTTATCTTAATCCTAACACCTTCCTCAGTTTTTAAGGGTAATGACCATGTCTCTCGTTGGATCATAATTTATCAAGGAAGTGAAGATCTGAAGGGAGGAAAGAAGTGTTTACACCTAATCTACTTCCTCTATGCCCAGGCAAAGCTGCATCATGGCATACTGCTAAAAAATCGTCAAAAAGGCATAAGGCCTGTGTTCAAGCCTGAGCGATTGGTGATGAAAATCCATCCTTCATCCCCAAGGGAGAGCTGGTGTGCATGGCTTCTTTAGGCTCAGGGGGGACTAGGGTTTATTTGTAAGTGTTTTCCGGGACTCGCAACTGCATAAAGCCATATGAGCACAGGGGACACATCAAATATTTTCAGTTAATTATGGAATTTTGAATTTTGCCCAGGTGGTGGCCAAAGCCTACTCTTATCAATTTTAAGACTGTCCAGGGATCTTTAACGTGCACAACTTGCACACATTACCTCCGAGATTTTTCGTCCTTTTCCGAGAAGGTTAGGTGTTAGATTTTACCTACCCTAAGATTAGGAGCGTGGCTGATAGACGGCAAAAAGGAGCCAGGAGTACCAGTAGAAAGAGTCAGGAGCCCAGAGGAGGGGGGGAGTGGGGAAGCAGAAAATGGAGATGAAAGCAGAAGGCAGAACATGATTAGAGAGCAGGAAAGGAGGTGAAAGGAGAACAGTTTAGAGAAGAAAATTTTCCATCGCTGACAGGTTTCGAACTCGGGACCTATTGAATGAAAATCGAATGCTGTACCTTTAGAGCTCCCTGACCAGGACTTAAAAGATAATGCCGATTCCCAAGGGTTTCTCTTTTTTAAGATGCTATACTATTTTAAAAGGTTAAATCTTTTAACTCAATCCACTACATGATTTGTTTGATCCAAATGACTTCAAAAGTAAAAGTATTCTATGCCGGGCTTGCCATGCTTTCTATAAACTGATGCAGGCTTCAGCACTCATTGTTCATTTGTTTGGTAAGAATTTTACAGCGCTTGAAACTGCATAAAGGTCATATGAGCACATTAATTAGTAATACATTATGATACACCCATGTATTAGAATAAACAATCTTAATCTTTGGGGTCCAACATAGACAAGAGACTAAAATAAAATGTTGGTATAATAATAATAAAATACTGTTCTAAAGAGGGCTCACAAGAACAGCAAAGAAAACAAAATCAAATTTCATCAAGACTATGATCAAAGGCAGATTACTCAATAAAGGAAAGGGAGTTCAGGCTTACTCATAGGAGTAACCCCCATCCATAAAAAAATGTTGAATTTTCATTATACACAGATTTGAACATCATTAGAGATTAGGCATGGCATTTGCCCTGTGAGAACTATGGGCACATATCGCATCAACTGATATTAAAAATCAACTGGACAGAGGTGCACACAACCTTAGTTTTCTTTTCCAGTGGTCTCTGCTTGCTTAGCTTGGTTATAAACATGAGCAAATGGGGACAGTTAGTCAAAAGGCTGAGCCATTTAAGCAACCCATAAAATACCGAAAGTAAAGCAGAAATACTTCACTCTCCAGGCATCTGTACGGTAGCTGTTAGAAAGGAACTTAACCATCGCACACAAAAGACCTGAGTTTGAGTCTTGAGTTAGAAGAATTTTAATTGAGTGTCTCTGCCTTTCTGCTGCGACATTGTGTCCTTCCCATCCCAGATTAGCCCTGACATGCAGGGTCGAAACCCGCCTTCTAAATTGCATGTATTGAGTTGTGGGGGCAGAGAAAACACCTGTGGGCTTCAGCTGCCACCTGGGCAAAATTCAAAATTACTTCCTATCAAACTGAAAATGCTTAATGTGTCCTGCATGCTCATTCGATCATCTGTGACGGAGAATGGTGAAAACAGGCGCTCGTCAAAATAGAGAAATTGAAGAAACTAGCATTTTTCTGAAAGATTGGCAATATTTAATGAATTTCTGTTTTTTGGCTTAACACCATTGTTGTCCAATTAAGAACACACTTCTGGGAGGATTTTACAGAAAAATGTTGATTAAACGTGCAAATAATATAACATTTTAGTCTCCGTGGACTATCAAGCTATGGTAATAATCAGACTTTGGCGGCCATTTTCCAGCTAATTCTACCTGTGAAACTAGGTGACCCCACCTTCTTCAATCCCAAATATTTCGATTTCTATTCAAGAGAGATGGGCATTTTTTTCACCAATGTCAAGACAACTGAACAAGCTTTAAGATAATACCAATAACTGTACATGACCTAAAATAGACGAGCGCCTGATTCCCTCACATCATAACACATATGCAGTTACGAGCACCTTAAAACACTTCCCCCCTAAAAAACAAACACTTACATTTAATTCTTACTTCACTCTTTGCTTACTGAGATCCAATTATATTTCAGTTTCCACTACAAGAACAAATAGATCGAGGGCTGATATATAGGCCTGGCTTACATTCATTTTGTTTCAGGTTTGGTCTGTCGTCAGTTCACTAGTTCTGAACTAAAGAGTAGTTTTATTTCACCATTATGAATGTTTTCATAAACAAAAAATGTGTTCACACCAAATCCAGAGAAAAGTTCAGTAGGTAAGAAATTAAATCATATATAACTGAAGCAGTAGCAAAGTACAGACTTACTTGTTCCTCCTGTCCCCTTGGAATCAAGACTCTCATAATTCCCTTCATTTGTTTCTTTTGATGCAATCACAACGTACCTTGAAGCGAGAGTAGAAAAACAAAATAATGTAGACATTGTCAAAGTTTAGTTTAAGGACAAATTTTACAGCACTTGCAACAAAATAAGGTCATACAAGTGAAGAAGATTAGAAGTGTAACTAGAGAGCAACATTCAAAGAAGAGGAGAAGAGATATATATATATA
>NW_004797376.1:953657-971161 GCF_000002075.1 Aplysia californica | reverse complement strand
ATATATATATATGGATGACGGATGTTTGACAGGAAAGAAGGAGCAGTCCACATCAGGGCATCTACCAACCACCCACTCACTGTCCTATTACAAAAGGGGATGATGGTTGTTCTGCTATATTGGTTCACAGTTCATGTCCTGTGATGATGTCATCATGATCATCATCATGTACTTCCAAACAATTCTTTTCATGAAACTTAACATTTGTGCAATCTATTGATACATTTTCTGCCGACGTCTGTGGTGTAGCAGTTAGGCAATTTGCTGTTACACTCAGGAGACCCGAGTCTGATTCTTGAGTGAGAAGAACATTTTTTATAGAGCTTCTCAGTCGTTCTGCTGGCATCTTGTATCCCTCTCAGCCCTGGTTGGCCGTTACAGGTAGAGTAGGAAGCTTGCCTCCTAAACTATCTAAACTGTGTCGATAGAGGCATAAAAGGGCTGGGGCAACCATCCCCGACCCGGCGGGTCCCAGGTGGCGGATAAGGAACGGCCACTGTTGTGGAGGTTAGCTGTGAATATGTTGAATAAGCAGCCCCGGACCAACTGGCGATGCTCTTACCAGGATGGGGTGAAGTGGTAGGTGGCGCTACCACGTCATTAAATGCCCTAGGAGTCCTCTGACGGGAGCATCATGCGGAAAAGGATCGCATTAAGTCCTGGCTACGGGTGGGATCCGGTAACAATTCATCCCCGTGCTCCCAGGGTAGGTCCTTGGACCTGGAGCTGGAGTGCTGAAATTGGAGGTATTGGGCCGCAAGGCGCACTCTAGAGAACCACAATACCACGTAATACTGCAATATATGACACTTGAAGTAGGTAACTTTAGATATGGTGCTCGCCCTGTGAGGACACACCAGGCAGGTGCAGTGCCGGGCCCCAAGCCTCGAAGGGGTCCACCTCAGCAACTATGAACTGAGCAGGACGGCCCAATTTATGACAGATACCAGACTTCAAGTGTGATGTGATCGAGAAGAAGAAGAAGGAGGCATAAAAAACACCTACAGTGAAAAGAAAAAGCAAAAATTAAAAACACTGTGATGATGTCTACTACTACCATAATGTTAACACAAGGGAAGTCCATACAAACATCTTAAGCCCTGATGTACTACTTTCAAGAATAAGGAAATCTTTGGGGGGGGGGGGGGGGGGTCCCACCTTTCAGTAATAAAACCCTTAATACCACAGACACCATTTCATAACTAATAAAAAAAACTTAAAGTTTTCGTTGGAGCTTTACAGCACTTGCAGCACAGTTAGGTCACATAAGTGCCACACATTAGAAGTGCTACGTAATAGTAACATACAAAGAAATTCTTTTTTGTCAGAACAAAATATTTTATGTTACTATTGTACGTAGTACTGTATTGTAAAGCGCTCAGAGCCTGTGTACTTTAATCCGGGTTGAGCGCTATATAAATGTCATTTATTATTATTATTATTATTATTTTTATTAAAAAGAGGAGAGATTTACAAGGAAGATAGATATTTGATAGGAAAGAAGGAGCAAACCACACCAGAGTGCTTGTCAACCGCCCAATAATAACTTACTTCGTCACGATCTGTATGTGATATTTCCGTAAGTTCACAAGAGCTGAGATGCATCTGTTGTAGACATCCAAGAGCTTAGGGTGGGGATTCTGTTCCACTGATGTAGAAAAAGACAGTCATACATGGAGAAAACAGGTTTCAATTTTATTATTATTAAGGCACTTGCAACCCAAATTGTGAGGTAGCATGGGTGAAATCAGGTGCTCGTCAAAATAATGATATCAGAAAAATTCATGGCATATTTCTGGCCGATGGGGACATTTTTTTACAATTTTCATTTTTTAAGCTCAGCGCATTTAAGGTCCATTTAAAAACAAATTTCTACAAGATGTCCTGAAAAACATGGATCATGAACATGAAATGTAAATTCAGTTTCCAAGAACACTCAAGCATTTGAAGTCACCAAACTTTGACGCCATTTTCTCGTTAATTTTACATCTATCACAAGGCGATCCCCCAACTCCTTTATTCACATATATTTAAATTTCTATTCAAGATAGAGGGGTATTTCTTTCGCCAAATGCAAGACAAATGTACTAGCTTTAAAAAAATACTAATGACTCCATATGTCCAAAAATTGAAGAGCGCCTGATTCCACAACGTCGTGTCACAAAGATCAAAGGTGTTACTAGAGAAAAAGATACCAAAAAAATGAAGAGAGACAAGAACGATCCATGCTTGATAAGGTAAGAATAGCAAACCAAAGTAGAGAGCCCACCAACTCCCACAAACAAGTTTCATATTATCAACCAACATTATCACTCTATAGCATGCATAGTCAGACTGTCTGACTCAGAGATGAGAATTTACAGATCATAATTTGCAACTCAAAACGATAGATGTTTGATAGGAAAGAAAGGAGCAAACCACAGCAGAGCATATGCCAACCACACGCCTTTATTTTCTGTAATGGGGACAAGTTGTTTATCAAGACAACGCTGGACCCCTATTTGGTACTAAATCTAAAAGTGACATAATTTAAAGTAACTAAATTGATCATTAACTCAAAAAAAGTGTTCCTATTTTGATAGTTTGCCATCTAATAAAAGAACTCCCGGTAACAGAGACCTGTTTGGGGCAATTACCGAAAAGTAATTTAATGATGAAGTCGTCACAAAGGAATGTGCTAGAGTTGCTGCCAGTGGCTTGATGGAAATATAGAGTTGATTTTGAAGTTACTGAATAAACTGATCTAAATGGGAAGCTAGTAAGATTTTAAAAGCTTGAGTGCAAACAAGCATTTTCACATTATAACAGTCATTTAGTGGAGAAGGAAGTAGGATGGGAGAGGAAACATATAAATCCAGAGATAAATGATGAACAGAAGTAGGACCTACCAGTGGCACTTTTCACCATCTGCTAAAACATGTCAAAACGGTACATATTGTAGTACTATTCATAAATTTCATAAATCTGAAAATGCTGCCCCCCAAAAAATTAGGACAGCTTAAGAAATTTTTTTAATGGAAAAAAAAAGAGACCCCCAAAAAACAAACCAAAAAAACAAACCAAAAAACTATGCTCAATGTTCACTCACTGAATTGTCGTAGCTTGAAGGGCATCTGCTCAAAAGTTTGAATAAACCGTCTGTGGTCTGGTATCATGAACTCTTGCATGAATTTAAGGAATTCTTTTTTGTCTGGAAAAGAGCGAAAAGAAATAATATACCAGTTTGTTTGTCCTACCCTGGAAATTGACACCCATTGAGGCAAAAGAAAATTACAAGGATGAAATAAATGTAGTTGTTGTATACAGGAAAAAAAGTATTGAAGACTACTGCCTTTCTTTTGCATGTTCTTATTGTTTTATTGTTAATCTTTCCCTGTAAGACTGTTCTTATTTGTGTCAACATGGAAGGAACAACACTCCTGCTACAACCAGGCTGACCCCTACTACCTCGAGGTTGTTCTGTTCAGACTCAAAACAGGGCACAACTGACTAAAACACCACCTTAACATGAAGTTCAGGATTGGCAACTCAGAGCAGTGTCAGTGTGGAACCAGCAGCCAAACAGGAAAAGAGCTATTACAAGCTTGTCCAATGCTCAAGGCATGCAGATAAAAGGAAATATTGGTCCAACCCTATGCAGGGAGACCCAAAACTCTACGAGAGCATAGCAACCTTCGCACTAGAGATTGGGGTGTCCATTTAGAGATGAACGAGAAGATTTGTGTCCCCACTGACTGACAAAAGTCCTCATCGATAAAAACAATAGAAGGAGACAAAATTTAACAATTTAAACAGTAGCTCATGACGGACAGTGATCAAAAAGACAATTAGTTGTAACAAATGCAATTTTTTCCCCCCCTTGTACATTCTGACTTTAAAAAGATGAACAAAAAATATGGATGAACTTTGCATGGCTGACAACAGAAAAGCAAAAAGCTTTCTCTAAAGGCAAAACATCTGTGCGAATTTAGTTGCTTGTTTCACTTTCGGGAAGAGCTTTATGATACTTGCAACACAAATGTCATAATTCAAATGCCCATGATTAGAGGTGTTACTAGCGGGTAACATTTTTTAAAAAAGGAGGGGAGGTAAGGATGACAAATATTTGATAGGAAAAAAGGAGCAAACCACACCAGAGCATCAACAATCACCCACAGTTTGAGTTGCATCGACGCAACAACACACCCAGCTAAACATTGCACAGTGGTCAATCTGTCAACTCTTCTATGACTAACAATATGAGTTTTCTTCAGGATCCTCCTGAGAAATCGGAGATTGGGGAAAAACATCTGGGTCTCCAGAACCCCAGTAGATTCAGATTACTGTCAATGGAAAATAAACGTTCATCATAAATACATGAAACTAAATGCAAATAAAAATGTGTATTTTCATGTTATTTATAAAAAGTCAGCAAAATAATTGCAAATACAGTCGAACCTGCCTTAACGGAAACCTGTGTAAAATGGAAACCGGTCTTAACAGAATCTCCCTGCTCCCCCCTTGATATATTCCTCTTTAATTACCTGTATAAAACGGAAACCTGTCAAACACAGAAACGGAAAGAAAAATTCGCTACATTCTGATGGTTTTACCTGTCTAAGATGGAAAATGCTTAACCTGCTCAGCATTGATTTGAAATAAAACTCGCAAGTTTGGTTCTGCCGGCTCTAAACAGGTGAGGAAAGGGAGTAGGGGTGCAATTTGAGGGTAGATGTTACCCCGTCTATGTGAACCGTGAGCGATGAAGATGGTCAGTAAGGTGTGGGTGTGAAATCTCACGAGTGCCAGTGAAAGTGCTCGAGTGGCGCTCAAGCACAGAGACACTTTTATTGGTAGCCAGAGGCCAGAGGTGTGAAATGAGTTTGACCAATGCCAGCCGCCCTGATCGTACAGCCAGCCGAAAAGAGAGTTCCTTGCATTGTTGTTACATGGCAGTGAGGGGTGGCATTGGTTGACTGTACTTAGTAAACCGATGGGTGGGGCTAAGGGTGGAAGCAAAGGAGATTTTCAAACGTTTCTGTTTTTAATGTGTCGAACAGTGGTCATATGACATGCAAGCACTGGTGGTAATTGGATAAATAAGACTGACGCTTGTCATTATCAGAGAGATGTCAAGTGTTGACTGCTTGCCGACCAGACAAACTACCCTTGATCCCACCGGCTGGATCTTTGAACCCCCCCCCCCAAAAAAAAATTCCCCTGTCTAAGACGAATTTTTTTCTGTCTCTCTTGCCATTCCGTCTTACACCGGTTCGTCTGTAGATGCAAATAAACCTATGTATTTTAACATCACTTGCTTCAAGTTGCTTACAACCAATGGATGCAGAATTCCAAAAAAAAAAAAAATCGTATTTTACGAAAATCATATCAAGGTTCTTCCATAGACAAAAAACGCTCATGAAGTTACAAGCATCAACTTTTCCTCTTACACATATTTTTCTGCAAATGTTACACTTTGTGCAATTTTTTCCAAAGTTCCAACATTGAATGTACTTTTTCTCGGCCATGTGAAGGATTATCACTTTTTAACCATTCTATCTCAAGCAAGAAGCCCCTCAGTTTCCAAGTCACAAACAAACACGCATCTCAAGAATTAGCAATTGTCAGAAACTTTCTTTTTATCAAAAGACTGGAAAAATGGACATTTCTAAAAACGCACATGCTGGAAACAGTCGATGCCAGACAAAATGACTTAAAATACGAGACCAGAAAGGGCACGACATATTTGCCTTCTATCAGTATTTTACGTTGCACACAAACACACTATTAAGTATGTAGAGCTGGAAGAAGGGTGTTAAAATATTCTTCAAAAGTATTAATTATGGAAAGCAATAAAAATGTTACAGTGGTTCTCGTGGTCTAGAGGAGGGTAAGGCGTTTGCCTCTCGTTCAATAGGTCCTGGGTTTGAACCTGGATAGCGAAGGAAAATTTTCTTCTCTAAAATGTTCTCCTTTCACATCCTTTCCTGCTCTCTAACAATGTTCTGTCGTCTGCTTTCGTACTCCGCTTTCTGTCTCCCCCCCCCCCCCCCTCACCTCCTTTGCCCCCTCCATGGGGCTCGTGACTCTTTCTGCAGCCTTTCTACTGCTACTCCTTGGCGCCTTCTCACTGCTGCCTTTGAGCCACATCTTGATCTTATGGTTGGTAAGATCTACACCTAGCCTTCTCGAATAAGGGCAAAAACTCTTGGCAGGAGTGTACAAGTTGTGCACGTTAAAGATCCTTTGGTGGTCCAAAATCGATAAGAGTAGGCTTCGGCCGCCACTCAGACAAAATTCAAAATTTCCTTCCAACTGAAAATGTTTGATGTGTCTCGAGTGCTCATATGACCTCATGGAGTTGCAAGCGCAGTAAAACACTTACCCGGAAATTTTCAATTTAAAAAAAATCGTACAACACCCCTGTTTCTTATGCCAAATCAAGTTTTGACGATCCCCCTCAACCCTCCTCCTCCCCCACACCGCCTTTTACCTTTTACCCCTTCCTTATCTGTCCCTTTGCACCACCTCCTTGCGCCCCCTCCCCCAAGTAGTACCAATTCATACCTTCTGTGTGCTCCACTCCCAGAAGTGCATCTATCACCTGCAGGGTCGAACTCTGAGCTGCACTGCCACCAGGAAGCTGGAAGTCAGAAATTCTAAAGCTCATATTTCAAATAAATTCTTAGTTCTGGTATAGATCAAACCCAGTGGCTTCCTTTTCTTTTTCTTTTCTTCTCCCCTTCACTCTTCCTACTCCTTCTTCATTCTCTTTGTGCCTCCTTCCCTCTACATATCCTCCACCTCCTTTTACCTTTTCTCTGAAAGAATAAGCAGCATTCGTTACATACAGAAATCATATATAGTGAAATGATCTGTTTCCATCCATCCAATTTCTGCGTGTGGTTTGAAAGGTACATCTGATGTGATATGTTGTATTACTGTCAGCTTATTTTTCTCTTCATATTCAACTTTTAATAAAGTTAGGAATAATTTAAATTCTATGTATAGTCACATATGTTTTTCTCTTTCCTGTACGTACAGCCAAAGAAAAATTTCCCACAGAGACAATACCATATCATCTCATCTTATCCATTCTCTCAAAATCATAATAAAACTAAAATCAGCTCCTTTACTTCCCATTCAAGCTGCAAAGAGCATACACAGAACTTATCAATGGCAAATCAAAATCATTTTCTTCATCCATCTCTTCTTAACCACAGTTAACAATTCTATTTCTATCTTTTGAGCTCTAAGACCAGTTATAATTTCACAGATAGGAAAAAGCTCCTTTTTAAACACTTGACTCTAGCATTAAGCAGACAAAGAGTACCTGTATAGGTGTGTCGGAAATCCCCTCATATATGAGTCCCTCGGGTAGAGCATTACCCTCACCACCCCACCTGAGACACAAGAAAAAGAACATTTATGACAAGCAACCAATGAAAATCAAACGTAAGTCCAAACTGGTAGTGAAAGATCATTGAACTACTTTATTATACAGATTTTCTTTTCTGATAATTAAAACACTATGAGTGTAAAAAAAGCAACAAAATAGAAAGGTTAGTCACACAACTCTCATAAGATTTTGATACCACAATCCCACTTCCAATCAAACTTAATACTATCTTGATATTTTATCTTAAAGAAGGAACACTTCCGACTCTTTCTTTATGAAGTTTATTTTATTCTATTTATTTTTCTTTAAATTTATTTTTTAAAACATTTCTTTTCTTTTTTTTTGTTTTCATCATATTCATCAAGAAATATATAAGCTCAAAAGACTGATACCAATATCTGATTTTCATTACAATGCAAACTTTATAATTGTTTGTGAACATGATAAGACTGAGAAATGTGTTGCACACAACAATAAAGACCACAGTTTTTTTGTGAAAAGATTTTTGAAGACCTCACTCTCATTGGTTAAATATAATTATTAAAGAAATCATTTTTAGACAGCCAAGCAAAACACAAATAAAAAAACACAAAAAGTTTTTTTAAAGGACCAAAAGATTATTGTTGCTAAGTAACTTAACATCTACATGCAATACTTGTGTGTGCGTGAGTGAGTGTAAACGTGCGAGGGTGCATGCAGGGATCAGAGCCCCACGGAACAGAGACTCTATTATTAAAAACAGGGAAATATTTTTCTGGGGAACAATGTGCTTATCGAATACATTATCTTGATGGCATTGATTATGGTATAGATGCGGTCGCCAACGATAAGAAAATTATCGCCGCTAAAAATGTATTTCATTTTCAGAATCAGTATATTAAAATAAGCAAAGTGGCTCACGTGGAACCTGATTTGATGCCACATTTAAACTTTAGCAAACTTCATTTTTGATTGTCAATTTGGAATCTTATGTCATGTGATGTATCAAGGTCATCCGCTGCGTTGTGCATCTGACGTCAAAGCTGCTAGGCCTACACACTGCATAGTCACTTTACAGTATACAGAATGGTGACTTGTTTGAAAAACACTATCATTCTCTTTATTGAAATGTACAGGCCTACAGATCCCACGAATGTCTGTGGACGATAAAGTCCAGAGACTACAATAACAAATTATTAAGAGAGGATGTACGAAGAACTTGTATCATTTTGCAAACAGTTTAATCAAGATGCAACAAAAGACTTTCGTGATTCGAGACTAAAAAAACAAAAATCGCACAACAACATTGTGGGTGAACATATTTCGCTTAGACAGTCTTTTGTCCAAATGATCCTTATTTTCTACAGGGAAATCAAGACAAAATGTAACAGATCTGGTCTAGCTGTATTCGATACTGTAGGCGATAATGCCCAGAAAAACTGTAACAAAGAAATATAGTAAAATACAAGCAGCTGTATCCTGGTTGCTGTCCCCCCAGTAAAATGACGTCAGCAGTTACAGTTCCCTGGCGCAGCTGCAAGCATGCATGTGTGTGTGCGTGTGTGTGTCAGGATGCAATGGAATCAGGCACTCATCAATTTTTGGGCATATTGAGTAGATGTACTTGGTATCGTCTTAAAGATTGAAAAAAAAAAAACCCTCATCATCTTGAACAGAAGTGAAGATATTTGTGATTGAAGGAAGTGGGGGTTGCCTGGTTTCAGAGGTAAAATTAGAGAGAAAAAGGCCGCACAAGTTTGATGACTGCCAGTGTTTGAGTCCTTGGACACTGCAAATTCACATTTGTTGTGTTTTAATCAATATTTTTCAGTAAAATTCACACAGAAATATGCTTTTTAAATAGACATTAAAGGTTTTGAGCCAAGAAACAACATTTCAACAAAATTTGCCAAACGAGCATAAAATGCCAGTTTCTCCAATTTCAATATTTTGAAGAGCCTCATTTCTTCATAATGCCTCTCACACACAAACCCACACATACCCACACCCACACCCACAAACACACACAGAGGAATCTACTTAAACCAAAATCTGTGGGCTCCTCGGATTTTCTTCAGTTTAGCCATATTTTCAGTTTAGATAGCTTGATTAAACAGGGACAAAAAAAAATTGGGATTCGATTTCGTTCACTGTACTGTTGTTTTAAATCATTAAATTAGGTTTAAATGGACTTTACAATACTACATATAATACATATATTATATAGATGAAGCGCTTTGTACGCAAAACAGAAATTCTTTGACCAACAATGACATTTTTCAGGAGCATGTTACCAAGCAAAACATTACGCAGGCATGTACTTTCGGACATTCTTCGAAAATAATCTAATCTCAACAAACATGTTCATCTTACCCAGCCAAAAATGGCCTCAGTGAATTGAAAAATGTTTTGGCAGAAAGGTGATCTGAAATGAGTAAACAATACATATGATATTGAAAAATAAGTCATATTAAATCTATAGATCTATACAAAAAAAGGGGTTTTGAAATCGTACCATTCAAACTTTCAGGATTTATTATTTTCAAACCAGGACAAAATAAATTTAAATACATAATCGTGTTCAACATAATGTGATGAGATGCTAAATGACCAGTGGTTAAGTGGCCAAGCAGTTCGAGAACACAGGTGGAAAAAGTATTTCAAGAGTAAGGGATTGGTTACATCTGTTTAATGAGTCTAAACCCCTATCTGTCTGTGTGTTTGTTTGTCGGTCTTGTCTACCTGTCTGTTTGTGTGTTTTCTGTGTATCTATCTATTTATGTCCGAGAGAGAGAAAGAGAGTGAGGGAAAGGAAGGTAAAGGGAGACAGAGAGACACAGACAGAGAGAGAGAGAGAGACACAGGGAGAAAGACAGAGAGACAAAGAGAGAGAGAGAGACAGAGAGAGTGAAAGAGAGATCAAGTCATTTCAAATCAATGAATAGGGAACAGTAATCGTGACAAAGTGTTGTGTTAGGGGTGACTTGATTAAACATCTCTTTTTTAGAAAAGGGATGAACTACATGTGCCTCTCCTTTTAAATTGGGAGAGTTATCGGAATACAACTGTGTCAACAGCCCAAATAGATTAAAATCACATATTGAGACAAATGTTGAAAAAAAAAAAAAAGATAATGATTAAACTGAGAATGCTCTACAAGTGATCTTACATTTAAATGTAAGCAACTCGTTGAAAAGAGCAGAATCGGGTACAGACAAGTACTTGATACTCACATAGCACTATAAGGGAATATTTCCACATCCTTCAAAGTCAATTCAACATGGTCTGACATGAACTAGTAAAAACAGAATAAGATTTTATACAAAACCAATTAGCATCTTTCGAAAGCCAAAAAAAATAATAACCTTCAGACACATTTTTTCAGGACACGGGTGGTTTCAAAGTCTACTACCAGAACGTGCAGTCTTTCTCTCATTTATATTACAGCCCGCACCATGTGCACACATACCATGCATCCTTGTAAGAACTTTCTTCAAAGAGCATGTGGTTTCACAAATGTCTTCCAAACAGGCCGTTATTTTCCTCGAGATATCTGAGATTTCAGCTTGATCCCCAGAGCCTTTATCTTTCACAGAGTGCAACATGTCAGCAACTCGAACAATGGGCTGGAGAAGACCACAGAGAAGGATTGGATGCTAATATGGTAAAGAGCATGAAAGAAAATTAGGCTTCAGCCACCATATGTTAGTAAATTGTTTGAATAACAAACATTAAAAAATGAAGGAGGAAAGATAGGAAATAAGGAACAAACCACACTAGAACCAACCTCTACGAAAACTGAAAACTACACCAGTCAGTATTAAAAAGATATAGACGTCTAGACCACTACTGAAATCAGAATGTGATTGTCTAAAGGCATAAGGCCCTGCGAAGTAGAAAAAACGGTCACATATGTTAAAGTCAGTTGCATGGCAGTTTAAAGAATCAGACGCCAGCGACACGTGTGGTCTAGCTTGGGAAAGCAAAAGAGAAGACACAGACCAGCCACTATATTCTAACATTAAGCAAACTTTAAAGGATCTACTGCCTCTATGTCTAACGCCCAGGCAAAGCTATTACTTGCTTACTACTTGAAATCATCTGTCAAGATGCAAAAGGCCATTTAAACATCTATTTAATGAACAAGTTACTAACTTCCAAGAAAATACAGGAAAGAGAAAATGTTTTCTTCTGATGTTACTAACATTTTGATGGAGTAAAAGGTAAAAAGTACAGTCAAAAAAATTTGTTCATAATTTGAAAAGTGTATATCATCTTGCTTGACATAGCCATCAAATTGTACATAGGAAGTATATGTACATGTATATGTGTGGTGTGCTGACAAAATGAGTTACTTCTCGCAATCCACGAATGGATACGTAGGCCGAAAATCCACACATCAAACTTGTAAATTTTAAACTGATCCCTTTTTCTTCAAGTTTAATGCCTTTTATAATTCCATATGCAAAATTATATCAACCTAAACAATAACTTTGATATAATCTATCTGTGTCCATGAGACTGGAATTCGAAAAGTAACTCATTTTGTCAGCATCCTTCACATATATAAAGCACCTATTTTTTCACAAAATCAGATGCTATTCTATCAGAATTTTCTCAGAGACAAATATGGTTTTGACTCTTTTTTTCATTACTTTGAGCTGATACTGGTTTCTCAAAAAACAGAAGGCCCTTAGAATCTATTTGTTCTAAAACCTAAGAAAACATTTGGGACCTTTAAAACACTCACGTGGCAAGGAACATCCCCAAACTGAGAGCCAAAGTAACAGAGTGAGATCCTGCTATAGGCTGATTCACAATCAGTCAAAGCTTGTTTCTATTGTGCGAAGAGGAGCTTATCAACACAATACTATCGTGAACATTTAGGGGGAGGAAAATATGAGACAGATAAAGAGAAATAAAAGCGGGGAAGAAAACAAGCTGAACCTACCAGTAAAGCACCCCAACCCAATCACTGATCAGAAGTTTACAGCTCACCTTCAAGCATCCAGCAAAGGTGAATTCCACCATGAAAGTCACAATAAAGAACCACTGTCCACCAAAGCCCCCGGGAATCTCATACAGGCATTTCAGATTTCTGCATGGAAAATGGAATCAATTCATGAGTAAATATCATACATTATTGCAGCGATCAGATTCAAAATCGGTTAAAGACTACAAAGTCCTGTACAATCCAAACAAGTTAGTAAGAGCTTTACGGCGCTTGCACAGCATTCAGTCACATCAGCGTGTGAAACACAAGTTGGTTGCATTCACAACAGTCGACATCATGGCTTAGCATCCTATCAAGATTCCCAATGCTCTGGCAAAGCTCCTCCTTTGGCAGGTCGTGAATTCTAAATCAGTTTTAAAAAATCACAGTTAGAGTATTAAAAAGACAAATAACTGACCTCTGAGTAAAACAATACTCACAGGACAAAGATGTAAAACGTACTTAACAAGTCTAAATTTCTGTTTGTAAAATAATAATTAACTTTTTACTTGATTTTAGTGAAAACATGAATAAACGCAACCCTGTCTTCAAACTTAAATCAGACAGAGATGGTAACTTCACAATCTGAGTTTTACAGCACCATTGATGCAACAATTCTGTCGGTCAAAGGCTACTAAACAGATTACAACAAGTTCATAATAAAACATGTCAATTGTCCCAACTCCCTTTTGATCCCGAATTTATTGATAATTATCTTAAAAACCACAAAGCATATGCGAAGAAAGTTTCAAAAATAGTCATGTCTTCAAAACTAAACATCAATCTAAAATATGATTTTCATGTAAAAGCTAAACGGAGAGAACTGTGTTGTATGTAATATGGACTGATATAAATACACTCACCCAAAGTCAATAGGCCTGAAATGAAAAGTTCAGAAAATTAATTTTGTTCTTTATATAAATACATTAACTAACACGTATTGAAAATCAAGGGGTAATTGGTCAACTGCTTTCAAAAGAGCCTAAATTTGCCAAATAGAAAAACAATTAAAGAAGTGAACACAATATTGTTGATGAAAAGTAATTTCTGGTGAAATGGTATGACAGTGGCCACATTTTGCGATGAACAAAGCTAAAATTTTAAAAAAATTAAAAAATCATGCCTTATCAGAATGCCCACGAGCCACTCTTACCCCCCCTCCCCCCCCCCCCCCCCCCGGCCTAAACCCCGCATGAGTATGAGTATCAGGAGATCATACGGAACCCTAAAAGTAATATCCCAACTCAGAAAAAAACATTTCACAACTGTCTTACAATCATTTATCAAAACCATACCTGCTTTCATCAATAAGAGCCCAGTTTGCCAAAGCAAGGTCAACATGTCCTAAAATCGGCTTTATTCCAAGTTCTTCAGAAATTTTGTATAATGGAATGGCAACATTTTTGGGCAAAACCTGGGGATATGACCAAGAAAAAAGCATTTATTGTGCTATAAGTTTATACATAGTAACCTCAACTTATAGAATGCACAAAAATAACATTAAATCATGAACAATCAGTAGTGAGCAATATCATTTAAAAATTATGAAAAGTAGGGATACAAAAAATATCGAAAGAAAACCCAACTATTTCTAAAACACAAAAAAAATGAGTTTTATACATTTATGACAGACAACAACAAAATATCTCAACCTCTGTCCACAAAGCATCATCTTTGACAGTCTCATTCAGAACCAGCACAACAAGTGTGAAATGTAAAGAGCTTGTTTTTTCTCCCCCCCATATTTTTGCTGTTGTTGTTGTCGTTGTCTTGTTGAAAGGAATGCCTTATTACTGCTAGATATAGGCTACATATCTGGTAACTTATCAATAAGGCGTAAGAGAATCAGGACTCTTACTTTTAGTTTTAGTGAGAGTAAGAGTATTACAGCACTTGCAACCCAATTAAGTCATATGAGAGCTGAAGATATAAGGTGTTAAAGGTGATAAAGAAACAAACACAAAAAAAGGAGGAGATATTTCCGACAATACATGTAGATGTTCGAAAGGAAAGAAGAAGCAATCCATACCAGAGTACCCACCAACCACCCTCCATCCAGACTCATGACAGAGAAAATATCCCAGGAACGAAGAAAAAAGTGAACCACAATTAATGTGTAGTCCATTGTGCTTGCAAAAGAGAAATATTACATAGACAAGGTAAAACAGTAGCATACAGGTGAACATAGTGGTTCTCGCTGCATTAAGTCCACAGACAATAATGCTAGTCTTTCAAAAACGTACTGGATCGTGAGAACATAAAAATAATAAATCGTAAAAAAGATGACTTACAAGTACCACAGTACAGGAAACATCTAAAATTTCCAGCACTCGTAACGTAGCCTGAAAAAAGTTCCTTTTTGCATATCCCACTCAGAGAAGAGTGAACATTAGAATTTAGAGGAGCTTGAGGAAAACATTGGAGGTAGTAGACACCTTCAAGCAGGTGTTACAGGCAGTACAGAAAAAGTCACAATCAAAACTCATTGATCAAAACTACTGCCAACAGCATATTAAAAAAATCTGGTTTCACGATTATTCAGGAAATATGTCAAGAATGTATAACATTATGGTAGTAAACTACACAATAATAAGTAAAATAACACACATAAATGCACACACAAGCTCAGTCTTGAGCATAAATACACATATTGATTATGCACACAAATGTGCAAACACACAAATATACACACAGAATCTTGGGTATAAACATACACATGCAAATTTGCACACACACACACACACACACACACACACACACACACACACACACACACGCACACACACACACACATACACACACGCACACACACAGAACAACAAACACACACACACACACAACACACACACACACATACACATGTGCACACACACACACACACACACACACACACACACACACACACACACACACACACACATAAATACAATTTCTTTAACAAATACCTTAGGCACACCACTGTCTCCATCTTGCCAAATATAGTAAGCTGTGATCATGATCAGTTGTAGGTGAGCCAGGCGAAGCTGCTGGTGACCTTGGAGCAAACTATGGTCCAGCAGGGGAAGCTTAAAACAAGATAAGGTAAGAGAAAAAACAAATTAACATTCAACGTTCAAATACTGGCATATTTGTCCGGGATCTCACATCCCACATACAATCATCCAGATGCAAAAGAAGTAAGTGGTAGCTCTTAACTTTTATTGTCCTTTCAACCCAATTAAGTCACATCTGTGATGAATTAGATAAGATGTGTTAAAAGAGAGTTACAAGCATAAAAGAGAAGGAGGAGAGATGATAAGGACGATAGATATTTGATAGGAAAGGAGGAGCAAACCATACCAGAGCACACACCAATCACCCACTTGAAACATCTTCAGAAAACAGTAGCTCTAAATACAGGAAAAGAATTATAGCACAAGAATACAATATTCAAACCCCGGCAAAAATAACAGCGCAACCACAATTGGCAAACACTGTGCCTTAACAGAGGTAATGACATCTTGTTTTTCTCTGGGTGCCTGGAGCATCAAACACAATTAACAGCAGTAGGCTACACACCTGATGAACAGCTTCCCGCACTTTTTTCTCTCGCAACAGGCTTGGTAAAGACTTTGCCAGTTCATTCCACTTCTCAAAGTAGGATGGCAATTGAGCCTGAAAGATAAAAAAAATATACCTCTATGTGTGTGAGGTTTTTTTTTAAATAGTGGTTTTACGGCGCTCGCAACTGCATAAGGTCATATGAGCGCCAAGGGGCAGATGTCAACAGAGAAGTCCTGACAGGGAATCGGGCTTACTCTGCTCACCTCTGTAGTCTGTAGCTTCAACAGCACAAAGTCTGCTTCGACTATCAAGGCACCCCGGAAGTAGTGGGTCGCAAGAGTGTGACAAACATACAAAAGAAATAGAGGAAAATGACGATAGTAAGGATTAGGAAAGAAAAAGCAGCAGTCCCCGGTTGCAGTTCAGGCACAATTATGAGCATGACATTGATGAATCAGTTCATTTACAATTTACAATTCAACTGTGCATAAGAACATACTAATGTCCCCCCTTTGGGAATGGCCTAAAGACACTTAAGTCAGCAGTACCGCCCTGGATGGCATTTATTATGGGTGTATGAGCTTAATACTCTACAGGAAAGTTACCATCATAATTACAAAGTGCCGGATATGAAATAGACACTGGCAAACATGGTTCCCCATTCCTTCCTTGGCTTGAATGCTCCAGGAAAATGCTCAGATTTTCCATGAAAGTTGCTCTCGCTCTACCCTTGCCTTGTTAGCCCCCTATATTGGATACAGATGGATACAAAGGACTACTTTCTGCGAGAGAAAACCGCGCATGCACAGATAAATTTGGCCCACACGTGAGATGGACACAGGACACATTGGGAAAATACGTCACACAGACTGGTGCAGTCCTAGCAGCGACACATGTTAAATTCGAATTCCTGCCTCTTGAAAAACCTAACAGTGTGAATAGGGGTATTCTGCCCATATACAAATGTACTTCACCTTTTTTTACAGACTGACGTATGAATAGCGCAATATGCATGTGGAGGAGTTGAGCCCCTTGCTGGCGCGACAGCGTATTATTCATCACAATTAAAGCTCAAAAAACAGTTTCACACAAAAAATATTTGTTTTGTGAATTTGTTTTAGTAAAGAGAAGCACATCGAAACAATAATGGCCAAAAAGAACTGGAAATAGGTAAGACAGACACACACATAAACAACAGAGGGAAAGAAAAAGAAGTAGGGCCTACCAGTGCCATCCTTATACTACCCGCACACAGAAAATTGAGTTTTTATTTTTGCAGCCTCATATAGAAAGTTTTCAAACGTCAGTAATTGAGAAGAATACAACATTCTATTCGGAAACAAAAATAATCGGGACTTGTTTTGGCATCATGACCATCACTGCCTTTAATTAAATGTGTTTGTTTGCTGGAGTAGTACTGAGAAACAGGGGGGGGGGGGCTCTCAGGATCTAGAGGTTATGGTGTTCGCCTCTCATTCAATAAGTCCCGGGTCCGTATCTTGACAGGGACAGAAAATGTTCTTCTCTATGATAAAAAAACGTTATCTTTTCACCTCTTTTCCTGTTCTAATCATGTTCTGTTGCCTGCTTACTTCTTCACTTTCTGCCCCC
>NW_004797376.1:931075-951850 GCF_000002075.1 Aplysia californica | reverse complement strand
TATAGAGAGAGAGAGAGAGAGAGAGAGAGAGATAGATGATATGTATAATAGATAGATAGATAGATAGATAGATAGATAGATAGACAGATAGATAGATACATAGATAGATAGATAGATTGATTGATTGATTGATTGATTGATAGATATAGATAGATAGATAGATAGATATAGATATATAGATACAGATACACATGCATACATACATATATGTGTATGTATAAATGGCACAGATTTCATTTCCTTCAAAGTCAAAAACAATGTACATCAATTCCACATACACAGCGAGCACTATTATAATACTGTTTTGCAATTAACTGATTAATAGAGCATTTTTTAAATTTATTCGTTTGTTTTCACAACACACATGGTAAAGAAACTTAATGACTTGCGAAATCACAACCAAGCCGCCACGCAGTGAAGCTCTCCTCAAAACAATGATTGTAAAAGTTTTACACTCCTTTTAAGACTGATCATTTAGGACACGGTCCTGTTTGCCTTTCAGGAACAAACAACAGTACTGAAATGAGTTGGACTGTGCATCCCCACAAAAATAAAATGCCGAACCACTGTATCATAAAATTATGTTGATATCTTCAACTCACTGCGAATCAAACGTAGGCTACTTCTCGGCTGTGTGTGGTGAGACGCCTCTTCCCACGACACTGCCGATTTAACACTGAATATATTTAGCTAATATAAAACAGGTGACCTAATTTGTGTGTGTGTGTGTGTGTGTGTGTGTTTGTGTGTGTATGTATGTGTGTGTGTGTGTGTGAGTGTGTGTGTGTGTTTGTGTGTGTGTATGTGTGTGTGTTTTTTTGTTTTTTTTTGGTGGCGGTTTTTCATCTTTTATTTGGTGCTTTGCTTTGTTTTTTATATTTGTTTGCTTTTGGTTTGTTGGAGGATTGGGGCAGGGGTTGCACTAACGTATAAAAACAAATATTTTAGAATGAAAACGTTCACGTCCCTTTTCCACAGCATTTGTAGCACAGCCGTTGCGATGTAATATTCGTTGCGTTGTTAATCAAACGAGATGCACAGATGCTGCTTCCAGATTCTACTGTACATCTCGTCATCCACAAAAGCAAGATATTAAAATTTAAAGCAGCCAAACTGCAATACTGAAATTATGCTACTTTGGAGGCGCAACACCGGTCACATGAACTTGATGATAAACCGTTTTATTATGTAGGTACTCGTAATTTTACAGGTTTTTAAAAAATCGACACAGTTTAGGTTATTTAGGAGGCGGGTTTCAAGCTTGCCTGTCAAGGCCAACTTGGGCTGAGAGGGATACAACATCACAGCAGAAAGACCGAGATACTCGATACAATTCTTTCCCACTCGAGAATCGAACTTCAGTTTCCTGCGAGCTATACTACGAGCGCATTTTTTTTTTACTCTTCAGGCCACTCATCTGAACTTTTTGTTATTGTTGTTATCGTTGCTCTTGGGGTTGTTGGTTTCGTTGTGGTGGTGGTATGGTATAGGTCCATGGCCCTTTTTTAAATTAATCCTACACTGTACAGTTCTTTAAAAGGAAGGAGTTCCGAACAAAGGAGACTTAGAAACAAATTTACTGGGAATTAAACCCTGGTCGGCCATTTACACCATAGATATCAACACCATACTGACTGAAGAAACGGTGTGGCTTTGTTTGTGTGACTGTTGTTAAATTCCATGTAAAAGAATTAAAAAATTGTAACTTTTTAAGAATAAATTTTGATAGAATTCAAATATGCACTCAATTGTTTGAATAAGTTTAAGAAAACAACCTTTGCACCCGATAGCGAATAATAAGCAATGCTTCCTCTTTGTCTTTAGAAATTAGTGTTACATTTTAGCTGAAATACCGTATTCAGGTATCCACGAACCAGACATGGGAGTAAGGATAGGCGAAATAAACACCTGCTGCTGTGAGTGACAATCAGATCACATGACCATCCTAACGAGAATACTTTAGGCCACGAGACGAGGTCAATCAATTATGGTTACTTACAGACTGTTTTCGAAAGTGGAGGAGAGGAGTGCGGGAGGATGGGGAGGGGATGGGGTGGGATGGAGAGAGGGAGGAGGAGAAGGGGGCAACGACGACGACGACGACGACGACGATGATGCTGATGCTGATGATGATGATGATCAAGATTGTACATTTTCACAGACCTCTCTCCAGACTGTCTTTGCTGCCACCCACTAGACCATGAGGGAAATCAAGAAACACCGAAGTCATAACTCACTCCCAGAACACCAAGTTCCAACATCTCACAAGTCATCCCATGCACAAAGTGATGACAAACAAACCGAAGAAAAGACTGAAACGGAAACACGTTACGATTTCAGCCTGGGAGATTCACAAAAACCTTGATTTACCAGACCTTGACAGATGCACCGATTCAGACAACAAAAGACTGTCCTCCTGGAATCAGCACAGCCATCCAGATATCATAAAGGATATCGAAGGAATTGTCAGCAAAGGAGCAAAATCCCAGAGCAACACTCAGGAGCCAGACACACCACCTGACCCAAGTACCCACCAGATCAGTTGATCAGAGCATTGACAGATGGATCATCCAGGGAAGCAACACAAGACGAAGGTGGAGATCTACATAGAGTGGTTTGACGAAACAAGTTCCAGCATCAGCATACCAGCAGGAAAATACTCCACCAACTATAAGTATAAAGCGGAGACAGAAGCTCTCCAACAGGCAGTCAGGGTGCTCGGAAACAGTGAGTGTGAGGCCACACACAACGCGAAAGTGATACCTTTGACTGACGCAAAATCAGTCCTACAATCCATGGAGAACAACAAGAGTACTGAACTCAATGCCCTAACAAGAGCTATCATGGCACAAAACTCTTCAGCCTGCAGAGTTGTTTTGCAATGGATTCCTGGGCACGTCGACATATTTGGAAACGAATGTGCCGGCGAACTGGCGAGGAAAAGAGAACAAATGGAACAAACCCCTCCCAGCCCCAACTACCAGAAGGCTAAAACACTCATCAAGCCAGCAATTCATGCTCAATGGAACGAAGCGCACCGACAACACAGAAGAAAGGACCCAATTTACCAGCTCCCAAGAGCAGACCAAGTGATAATCCTCAGACTCAGAACAGGACACAACAGGTTGAAGCATTGTATGTTCTCCCGATTCAAGACCGGTGATGGACCCAACTGTCCCTACTAAAACTAAACAACATAAAGGAACAACACTAGGTAGACCTGTCAGCTGAACTCCAAAACAATGACACCACACTTTTTATTTCGTCCCCACCAGTACCCCACCATTTAGATTACATATTATATTCTTAAGAGGCAGCGTGCTTTAAACTTCGCCTTACAGCAGGGGTGTAGAACTCGCAGCCCACGAGCCAATTGAGGCTTGCAAGATGACATTCTGTGGCCCATACTTGTCTTGTCATCAATCAAAGTTCACTGTTAAGCCGGTCCAAACTTGGTCAGTTTAAAAGAGATATATCTTATTGTTCCCCACCTTCCCTTGGCTCTCCAGGATGTTCAAGCGGATCATGACCCTTTTTGGGGGCAAATATTATCTTTGGGATAAGTTCTCCACAGAGAAGTGAATATGTCGAATTGCATATCAAATCTTATTGGTGAGCATCATCAAGTCAAACAACTTCATCATGCAAGAGTAGAAAATGGGCATTTCCTGGTGCAAGAATTATGAACATACCGTTATTCAATAGACAGAAACAAATATCTTCATCCTGACAAAACTTTAAAAAGTATCTTCCTGGTACCAGAATTTAAACAAAACAAAAACGATCATCTTCTTCATGCCAAAATCATTCTTATCTTTTCTGCAAACAAAGCAAAGTGAACTCCCTGAACATTAGACTGAACCTCTAACGCAGGTACTCCGACAGAGGGAAAGAAACGTCAGACAGAACTCTTGCACTCAAACTTCAACTCTTTGCATGTACTCCCCAACCGTGATACGGTGACTGGCTCTCGAGTAAACACTGAACGGGGGCACTTTTATAATCAAAACCTCCAAACTTCCAAGGAAAGGCAATAAAAAAGAAATGCAAATGAGTTCAGTTTTTAATATAATTAGAATTTGATTGTCATTTCCGATCTCATCAACATACGCTGGATGGAAATGTGGAAATGAAGGTATCACTTTTGATAGATCTCCGTGATTTTTATGCATTCATGTGAGACAGGCCGGGAGAGAGAGAGAGAGAGAGAGAGAGAGAGAGAGAGAGAGAAAGAGAGAGAGAGAGAGAGAAAGAGAGAGGGAGAGAGAGGGGGGGGGGGGAGAACGAGCAAAGCAGAGCTGAAAAAAAGCCTGTTATGCCATAACGGGTTATTTATTCACTGTAGTATAGTGAAAATTGCAACAAGTACATTCTAACCATTTGATAACCACCAGGGATGTCACTCACCCTCAAAAACAACATGTGTCACAACACCTAGTTAGACATCGTATCTTTGTTAGAGTCAAAGATGTTTTAATAGTACTAGAGGTCGCAGCTGTGACGTCACCCAAGTAAACTCACCATGGCTGTTCGGCCCGCTTAGCTCGCCTTCTCTAAGGTATCGAATAAAAAGGGAGGATAAACTAGGAATAAAGGGAGGGGTTGAACAAGTGGTCCAAAATTCATAAACAGGGGGATGGGGGATTAAAGAGGTGGGGGGGGGGGTGGCTCATTCAACCTCATACCCATGTACTAGTAGAAACAAACCTGTTTTATTACTCTTTCAATGAATAAAAGAACAAGAGATCATGAAATTTTAGCGATTTTAGTAAGTTACTCTAACAACCTTTCCCATTTTTAGGAACAAACCAGTTTCATTAAAATATGAAAACCAATTTACAAAAGTTTTTAAAATGCACAGAAAATTGAGGTAGCCAACCCAGTACTAATAATACTACGGGTAGTTTGCCATTTATTTATTTTTTTAAATGCTTTTATTCAGATATCTAGATTCTACATAATGTTTCACATGATCCTCGGTCGTGGCAAACTGGAAAACAATAATCGGGGGTATGGAATAAGAAGCGGGTTGGGTTTGGGGGGGGGGGTGCAAAAAAATTGAAAATTATTCAGCGGTTGGGGGGGGGGGGGGGTCATTCGATACCTTAAAGTTGTCGCCATTTTTTTGAGGATTAGAAACAGTGCTGTCACGCTGCACGCCTCTTGCAACGCAAAGGTCTTCATAGAGTTTGAAGCTCAGTTTAGTTTTATTTTACAATTTCTTTTTGTTTGCTGTTGTTTAATTTTATAGTACATACTCTCATACACAATAGCGCACCTGCTGACCGATTATGGGAAACTTTAATGCACTTCAATGTGGGCTACAAATGAACAGAGAGGTAATGATAAATAATATGGGTATAGTTTGTTTTTTCCCGGGTGGGGTTGGGGGGGGGGGGTAAGAGGAAGACAACGTAAGTAATGGAGTTTGTTAAGAAAAGGGACATTTTCATACTTTTAAAAAATTGATTGCTTTATCTCATGTTGTGTACACTCTCTACTGTGATGCAAAGCCTAGGTCTTCATAGAGTAATGAAGGGGGTTAAGACTGGGTTAATTATTCGATATAATATATTAATTCGTGATTGTCTCAAAATGAGCAATTTGTAGGCTGGGATACTGTAAATCACTGTATATACGGATCATGTGCTTACACACAAAGAGCGTTGTTTAATATCGGGCACAAATAAAGGAACTTTATTACTGAAACAAGATTTTTTTATTTTAAAAAAAAATATGATGGTTTGGTCACTAGTCCACCGGAGTGCCAAGCAAACATACCGTCTCGTCGACAAATAAATACATGAGCTAGAAATTATATTTTCAGGCAGCTATTCGAAAGTAAACAAGCTATAAATATGTTTACTCGTACTAACTACTTAATTTAACCCCCCCCCCCCATGACAGTGCACCCAAGCACGACATAAGAGTGAGCCATCGTTGTTTCTACAGTTTGACCCAGTAGGCCTACAATCATAATATTAGCATTTCCACTATAATACTGTTACTGTTGCGCTCCTTATGCGTGTATTATATTATGACATTGTCCACATTTACCAAATGCAACACTTAAATTTAAATAGATAGCGGTTTATTTTAAAAGTTCACAATATTTTCTAAAATTGGCGTTGATTGGCAATGGTGCTTCGCTACACAACACCCCATCTTCCATTAACCCCGGCAGCTGCTGTTGCACATGCTGTTTGGCATCGGTTCGGCAAATGTGACAGAATAATATTTTGCCGGTCTTATTGGTGGGCAGTTACGCCTACTTTTATATTCTTTTATCTCAGCAACATCAACAGTGGTTCTTTTCTGTTCAACCAGCCTTGAACTTGAACGAGTGCTAGAGTTGCAGCTGAGGCTTTCTAAGAGCTTCTCAGTCACATTCCTGTTTCCAGAGGGCCGATACAAGCGCCCTGTTGGGGTCAGCGGTGCTAAATCTGGACATACTGATTGAGCGACGCACAGCAAAAGGTTCAATAAAATCATGTTTTCTATTTTTTCAAGTGATCATCAAGTCCGCCTTATTTTTTATATGAATTTTACTCACTCACAGGGTCTCACTGTGTAAAAGGCCCTATTTATTTATTTATTTGGCTCATTTAAAGGTAAACAATCACAAAATTCCCTATGAGTACATTTTAGCGAAGGCAAATCACACGAAAAATAAATCTAGATCAAAAGACTTCTCAGACATCATTAATCCGTGATTGAAAAGTTTTGCTGTGCACCGACTGGCCTTTTGTTCCTCTCCTGAATTGCGGCGAGACTCTCAAGTCTGACACTCGTGACGTCACAGCTAAGACCTCTAGTTTTATTTATAATCTCTTTGGTCTAGTTAAAATCGTGACCGAAAAATGTAAAAATCAAAATAGCTTCGTTTTAACTTCAAGCAACGTGCTGTAACTGAGGATCGAATTACTTTCAGTTGAACGCAGTTCAGCAGCTACTATACACGAAAAAGATCTGTTAATATTGTTTACGGTGAGGTTTTTGTAGAAATTAGTGATATTGGGGGATGAGCAAGACCTTTGAAAAACGATGATCAGACTGAGACAAAGATGAAAGGCTAGGCGTTCTGGATGGCCAGGCAGGGGTCGGGGGATGTCAGGGGCGGGGGAGAGAAACAGACTAAGGGAGAGAGAGAGAGAGAGAGAGAGAGAGAGAGAGAGAGAGAGAGAGAGAGAGAGAGAGAGAGAGAGAGAGAGAACGAAAGACAAACAGACAGACAGGTTGCGGGGACTGAAAGAGAGAAGAGTGTGGAGTAAGCAAGATACACTTTAAGGATAACAAATAAAAAAAAGTACTATAAAAATATTGTTCCAAAGAACCAGCACTTTGGAAATAAGGACAACGGTTTCGGAACCCTACGTTAGGTGCTAATGGAACTAGCTGCTCCAGACATGTATAAAAGAAGGATATTCACTTAAAACGACTGACAGTAAAAGTACTTTTACTTGGACCTGTGAATATAAAAATACTCTCTAACAACAAAAGTAAAAAAGCAAAACTATCACAACAGGGCTGGTTTGGGCTGCAGATATTTTATACAGGTAATGTTAATGTTTGAGTCACTGTCGTTATCTTGTAACAGACTCGAGATAATAATAACTGGTAACTACGCGTATTTCTCACTTTCTTCATAAAATTTCTATATTTCATTTCCACTTCAAAACTATGGCACATTCACGTGGCAAATATTTCAAGATCATACTTTATCTCCCAGAGATAAACAGTTCATATAAATCTATCATCAAGACCTATATTTAAATTGGAAATACCTTCTTCAAAAATGAAAGAATTCAAATAAATCCTGTCTCGGAAAGAAAAATAAAGCAATGAAAAGCAAAACTTGAAACTCGCTAAACAATGTAGGCCTACTATGCATTTCAAAACATAGAAAATGAGACATGCAATACACAGTAAGCCAGAAAAAGATTTTAAAAAACGATTTCTAGTCGAATCAGCGTAACACTAGTAATTGAACCAGAGCCAATGTGTCATCAGGTAACAAATTATTTAAGCACTAGTTACCTAAAAAAAAGAAAGAAAGAAAAGGGAGAGAGAGAGAAAAATGGGACGCCAAATAAAAATGGGCAAAAAAGGTAAACAAAAGAAGATTTAAAACAAAATAAACGAAAAGAAATTAAAGGAAAACGTATTTAAAAAATTAAATAGCGCCTAAACGCACGCCGTATAAAAGCAGGATCAGCTCAAACGCACGTTTTCGTCATCTGACAGTTTTTTACTATATGATTTAGACGTACAAACGCACGGTCACTCCCTCTAACTCGATCCCCGAAACACGCCGACAGGAAAAGCTTGACAAAGGGACATGTTCGCTACGATCTGCACAGCTGGCATAAGACAAGCCTAGAAAACCAGTATACTTGGTGAGACTGGACCTCATGCAGAACAAAGAGAGTAATGGACAGCGTTTTCACACCCAACTTTCCACTGACACAAAGATCTAGATCTAGGACTGGTCGGTGAATTTTTAATTTTTTAATTTTTTAATTTTTTAAATTAATTTTTTTTTTTTGGAGGGGGGGGGGGTTGGGGGACTGAAATGATTTTAATTGGTCACTGGAGAAGCATCTTTGAAAGAAGGTTTCTGACTGGTGTTTAAGTGACAGCATGTAATGTCTAGTTAGGCCTAGGCCTATGATGCGCAACACGCGTGAATGATGTAAAATACTAGATAGGCCTCTAAAGAATTAAACTTTAGCCAAGTAAGCCTAATTAGCTGTGCTCGAAGAACTTATAACGTACTTGTTTCACGAATCACAAGAGAAATATTTCCCAGAATGTAGAGGTTTATGATTCTAATGTCGTTCATGAGTTTACGGTCTGGGCTGGTCACTTGGAAAGTCACGTGGCTGGGCCGTAGTCTCTATGGCTATCACTAACGGTTTCCGCTTAGGCTAACATATCTGGCAGATTATATTGAGTCTGTTTTTCTGCGCCCCAAAAAAACCCAACAACAAACAAACACACCCATTCAACGCCTTCGTATTCTTACCCGCAATCGGAGAATCCTTCAGAAAACAGTCACGTGTCGTCAAACTATTGACCAGTGACCCACCACCCTCCTAGGGACATCACCAGAATATCAAGGAATAGAGACGACTGCACAAGTTCATGTAAATGAACGCTCCGTATAAACACTCGCTAAGGAGCCCTCCCGAGCACCGTGCGTTTAGGCGGAGACTATTGTATTGGCACTATCTTAAAGTTCGCCTTTGCCTTTAATGTTGTGGTTGAAGGAGGTGGGGGTCGCCTGGTGTAAAGAGGTAAAACTAGCGAGAAAATGGCGGCTAAAGTGTGGTGACTTCCAAAACTTGAGTGTCTTAGAAACAAATTTTATATTTTTGTTACGCCTTGTAAAAATCCAACCATGAATACGTTTTTAAATGTACATGAAATGTTTTGAGCCCAAAACAAAATAAAATTCGATAATAAAAAAAACCAACGTACGAATGTCGGTTCCTTTGATATCATTATTTTGACGAGCGCCTGATTTCTCTACGATGCCTCACATTTCAAAATTAGATTATTGTTACTAGTTGAACCTGCCTCGGGCGCCACCTCTTTGTCCCCGTAACCTGTGCTGACGGCCACTGTTCTGAGACACCCTTACGTTTTCCCCAGTCGGGTATATATTTAACCTATCCAAGATACCCTTACGTTTTCCCCTACCGGGTATATTTTAACCTGTTCAAGACACCCCTACGTTATTCCTACCAAGTATATCTTTAACCTGTCCAAAACACCTTTTCTTTTCCCTACCGGGTATATTTTAAACTGTTCCAGACACCCATCTTTTTCCTACCGGGTATATTTCTAACCTGTCCAAAACACCCTTAAGCTTACCTACCGCGTATATTTTTAACCTGTTTAACCCATCCTTACGTTTCATTGCCGCGTTTGTTTTTCACCTGTCCAAGGACACCCTTAATTTGTTGTTTTTTTCCTGCAAGGTATATTTTAACCTGTACAGGTCAGGTCTGTTTTTGTCCAACCCGGCTACGGCCAGTCATTTTCTTTTTATGTAGGTGTTTTCCGCCACATCCACACAATTTAGATAATTTAGAAGGCAGGCTTCCAACCCCCTGCCTGCCAATGCTACACCATCCTAACAGAAAGAGCAAGATAGCCCGCGTGTCCACCACAACAAAAACTACCCAAATATTTGTCGGTAGGAGGCAGTCCGGTCTGTTCGTGTCCTGCATGCGAGTCCCACCAAAGTGTGAGTAGCTCTGGCGACACTGAACAGAGACACTTCTCGTTATCGGGCTACGGAAGACAAGAGGTCATTGAATGCAAGACGCGAAGAAGAACTGAATGGGTTTTTTAAAATAAGAAATGAGTAGAACTGTTAATGCGCATTAAACGGTGTCGCCTAATTTTTAAGAGTATACGTACGTGACTGCTTACGTTGAGTCAAAGCAAAGAAGTACTTAGGACAGACACACTGGCTACTCTTATCGATTTTTGGACTATTAAGTGATCTTTAAAAAGCACAACCTGCACATGGAACATCAGAAACATTTTGCTGTTATTCGAAAAGGCAAGGTGTTTGATCTTACCTACCCTAAGACGAGGGGTGTGACCGAAAGATAGCAGTAAGGAGCAAAAGAGTAGCACTCAAAAGGCTGCAGAAAGAGTCGTGAGCTCAGAGGAGGGAGCAAAAGGCGGGAGGGGGGGGTTCAGAATGCCGAGACGAAATCAGACGACAGAACATGGATAGAGGGCAGAAAAGGAGGTAAAAGGAGAAAACTTTAGATAAGAAACGTTTCCGTTGTTGTCAAGTTTCGAACCCTGGACCTACTGAATGGAAGGCGAAATCCGTGACCTCTAGACCACGAGAGCACCACCGTCTTTTACGAGGGTAGTATTAAGTACTCTGAAAAGTAGGTAATGCTATAAAAACATTTTGATGCTTCAGTTGTCAGGTAGTGTTTTTCTATTCTTTTATTTATTACGTAAGTCTCTGATTTACTGTTTCCTTAACACCGCATCAACATTTGACTATTGTCACCCAAAATAGAGAATACTTATTAACTCAAGATCAGAAAAAGCAAGCCATTTGCATGCTCAGCGTGCTGCTGTTGCGAGGACATGCAACGTCAGCAGAAGGAATATCGTCCAACTTGAGACAATGGTACGTTGTGACTTGGCCTTTCAAAACCGGCCCAGCACTGCAGGCCGTCAAAAGGTAATAATGCCATATCAAGACCGATACTAGGCAGTTAACCTGATAAATTATTTAAGAACAACTGCTCAAACTGCATGAAATATTTGTTGGACTTGCTCGTCAGCCGGTATTCTGTTCGTTGTAGACTGTGAGAATTCATGACTGAAGCAAGGATGCTCACATGAAGACTTTGTATACAACCAAAATACCGTCAGGCTAGGCTGAACTCGTCACAGGTATACCGCCGATGGACCTAGAGCAGTGGGACACAGTCACCCTCTTAAATGTTTCTCAATTCCAAGTTGAACGTCATAAAGTATAAAAGCGTACAGAACGCCACATGAGCACTATCTGCCATTTTTTCAACAATACATGAGTCCTTGACATTCCAACAGAATTATGCACCCTCATTGTGCACTCCACTCAGAATTAAATCCTCAACACTCCAGAATAACGTCGCTTGAATTTGAATATATTTACGGTCAGTCATTTCAACAGATTTTAAACGGAATGAGCACATGTGGGACAGGATTAACAGTGTTGTTCGTGAAGTGAGTCCTGGTCAGGGAACAATTTTACAGCTGCAGCAAGCCCTCACAAATGCATGAAACAACATTTTGAAGGAAGACTTGAGTATTATGTACAGGAAATGCAGTGACATGCTGAATGCACATGCAGACCACACGGCAAGCTGATTTGACCTTTGGATTTTACCCCAGTTGTCAAATTTCAGTCACAAAAGAGACATTTTTGCTGAAAAAAGATCATTTCACCTTGGTTTGTCTGTGAAATACTTCCTATTTAAAGTCCGTGATCGAAAGAATCATTATTTTACAACAGGAAAGACGAGCTGATCGAGCATACAGGGTGGTACTTTTTTTTCTTGCCAGTATATAAGTAGATGTAATAATTTTTATGAAAATGAAATGGAAAGATTACATTAAGTTTAAGGTTTCAGATCTTAAACCATCTGTTGACTTAGTTAAGTTTTGAAGGAGATTGCAAC
This sequence comes from Aplysia californica, assembly GCF_000002075.1. Lineage (NCBI taxonomy): Eukaryota > Metazoa > Mollusca > Gastropoda > Aplysiida > Aplysiidae > Aplysia > Aplysia californica. Next base: position 939,644 of record NW_004797376.1, on the reverse strand, counting down.
TCAGACCATGTTCATAGCGGCAACCTGTCGATAACGGCCACGTTTCTCTGTGATCTTGAGTTGCCGTTACGGACAAGTTCGACATTTGAGTTCTGGCTAAACTATAAACAAAAGCGCGACATGGTTTTCCCCTTTTCATTCACAAAATGCAGAGTGTGTGTGTTTCGGGGGGCAGGGATGGATTACAAAATCATCATCTGTATCGGTGACTGAAAAGCGTTTATAACTCTCTGCAGTTCACATAAATACAATGGACATGTAGGTCTATGTATGCACTGAACCTAAATTATAAGCTTCACAACTGAAAGCAATGCTAGAATCGCTAAACAGTTATCAGTAGTGCGCCAAAATAACACATCACAGTTAATGGACATGGGTATATAACTTAGAAGACTATAAAGCTGTATTACATTTTCTGCAACTAGTAAATTGATCATAAAAAGTTTTACAAGGAACACAACGGGACACCAACGATGGTTCATTGTCAACATCACTAAAAACTCAATTTAACAATTTCATATTACCCTCCACGCCCTTTTCCCGAAAGACTGATGACAATCGAAAAAACCCAGGCACTCTTTGGCCTATAACTAGTTCACTTTCGTCTGTCGGATTAAAACAAGGACTTTGCACACGGGTCTAAAAGTTGGATGATCAACAGAATTGAAAATGAAAGTCACTGTAAACTAATGATTCGGTCCGTTTTCTTTCATGTTAACTTAAAGCAGGTTAAAGAAAGAATAGGTGATTTGCAGCACAGACCTCAAAATTAAAAAGTTGACCTATCAACACCACACTTTAACAGACACCTATACGTGGAGATATCTACACAGTCGTGTGGTTAATTCGATAAGCTTACTCAGAAGAAATGTGGGGGCAGTGTGGTGTCACTGTCTCAAAATGAGCAATTGGTAGGCTATATCTATAAATCATTTATAGTAGTGATCCTGTACACGCACCAAAAAGTTGTTCACTTTCGTTTGTTCGCGTTAAAAAAGCTAATTTATAAGTTTTACCGTACCAATAATGATAGAATACATACTCGGGGGAAAAAGAAGAGCGAATATAAACTAAAGCATGAATAAAACACAATACACTCAACAGAGATTTGTAATGTGTAAATGAAATTTTAATTCATCCAACTTACACAGCCATGACCGTGTCAATAGGTGGCTGTTTTGATGTAGTTTTAGCCTCACTGTGTTATTTCTGTGACCTTAACCTTGGGAAAGAAAGTTATTACCGTGTGTGACCTCCGTTAGCTGCAATAACCGCTTTGCATTTTCAACCCATAAAGTTCACAAGAGTGTTTATTTGTCGACCAGGGATCTGTACCCACAGCTGGAAGGTGGTTGAAGCCAATTGATGAGCTGTCTGTGGTGGTTGTTGCAGCTGGTTGAGCTGCGTCTGAATAGCGTCCCAAACATGCTCGATTGTGGTTTAAGTCAGGTTAACGACCCGGGAGAGACAAAACATAGATGTTGATCTGCCCAAGAACTGCTATGTGACACGGGCAGTATGAGGTCCTGTGTTGTCTGGCTGGAAAAGGAAATTTGGATGCCTTTGGAAAAAGAGCACCAAATGAGGCTGAAGAACCTGGTAAATGTAGCACTGAGCTGTGACCCCATTTCCTTGTCCATGATTCACTTTCTGGAAGAACACTGGTCCAGTTCTTTGATTCAGAGCGATGACTCCCCAAGTCATGATGCTTGACCGCCCCCAAGGATGAGGCAAAAGATTGATGTTGATCTGCCCCAGGAACTGCTGTGTTACACTGACAGTATGAGGTCACGTGTTGTCTTGCTGGACAAAAAAAAATAGTTGTCTCTAGAAAAAGGAAAATTCCCTTGATTTAGATCAATAACTTCCCAAATCATGACGCTTGGCCGCCCCCAATGGTCTCTCAGCTCGGTGTTGGCATCCGTGTACCACGTCAGGACTGTGCGCCACACACCAAAGTCCCCATTTGACGGATCAACGCAGAATCTGCTCTTGTCGGTGAACAGCATCCTTCTCCATTGTCTGTTCCTCCAGTTCATGTAAGTCTGTGCTCACAGAAGCCGGTCACGGTGGTGCTGAGGGGTCAAAACTGGCCAGGGACATGGCCATCTGCACCAGAGGTCTGTGGAGTGCAATAGCCACCATAGTTTTGGTACTCCATGCCTGTCCCGGTCGTCTGATGGTGTTCCTGGTGGTCTCAGCGACTGCCAGGAACAGATACAGCCAGAATTGGCGCATCATGAGGCGATCCTGTACTGCAGTTCTCGTCCTTGGTCTTCCATCTACGGGGAGATCACTGGTCGCATTGGTGGCGTTAAACCGGTTCTGTAGACTGCAGATGGTGGAGACAAGCAAGCCTGTAGCAGCTGCAACATTTTCAGAAGACTCGCCAGCTTTTAGTCGACCAATAGCCCTCTCACGGTTTTGTGATGAAAGTCTCAGCTTCTTGGTGCTGCTTTCGTTTCCAACTGAAATCCATATTTGGAGGCTTCAAATCTGTAGGCCAGGCCTACGTGACTCCATGAACACAAACTCACTGATCGAATGGTGTGACAAGTGAGTCCCCGTAAACTGTGACAGTTGTTCACTTGTTCGTTGCATAAGCAACTAATCGGGGTACATGTATTGCGCTGTTCGAATGAGGTCAATCTAGCAGATTCAGACCATGCTTCTAGTTTTTTTAGTTTTAGTAAGGTTTTACAGCGCTCGCAACTGCATAAGGTCATATTATGAGCGCCAACAGGTGGTCTGTCAACAGAGAAGTCCAAGCAGGGAACCAGGCTTACTCTGCTCATCGCTCTAGCCTCTACAACACAAAGTCTTCTTCGAGTATCGAGGCACCCCGGAAATAACAGTTAACAAGAGAGAGACAAGCATACAGAAGAAGTAGAAGAAAAATGACGATAGTAAGGATGTGGAAAGAAAAAGCAATTTCCCCTATGTTGTTCCGGCACAGTATGAGCATGACTTTGATAAATTAGCCCATTTACAATTTTACTGTGCATAACAACATGTTAACACCCCCCCCCCCCTATCGGAATGGCTTAAAGATAACTTCAGTCAGTGGCACTGCCCTGGTTTGGGGGGGGGGGAATTCTTCAAGAGAACAGGTAAACAGTACTCACCGAAGGAAACTTTGGCGAGCTCTTTAACGACAATGAACATTTCGCGTTTCTTTTGCCTCTGAGTACTACATGTAGGCTACATGTATATTATTAGATGGCCACCCATTGTAGGGAAGAAAATGGAGCGTTTTTGACTGGTGATTGTCTCAGGCAGGAATAATCAAAATGAACAAAACAATCCATTCCCTTCTCATGTCCCAACCGGGGATGATCGGAGGCTCAAAGCTGCCTTGATAAATACGTTTGGGTTTCTCTATTATGTTTGTTTGTTTTTTAAGGGGAAAGGGTATATTGGTAGTTTTCTGTTGTTGTTGTTTTGTGTTTGTTGTTGTTGTTGTTGTTTTTGGGGGGTGTCTTTTTGTTGGGAGGGGGGTGAGGCGGTTGTTATTTCTTTATTTTTCCTGGGTTCGTGCAAGGGTAAAACAAAACACGAATAAATGTATCAGACAAGGAAAACAGAGTTTCGTGGTAAAACAAACAACTGTGTCGGCACCACTCACGGAACAAGAAGCGCTTCTGTAGCGAGTTCATATAAACGTCCACTTTTACCGACTACGACTGCTTTTCACACCCCTCCCTCACCAGCAGCTGAAAATTTATTACCGGAGTCAACTTGGGTAAACAGTGTGGGGGGGGGGGGAACCTGCGCAACCTGACTGATTCATTCATTTGAGTACAGGGACTAACTACAGACTTCAACGTAAGTTAACGAGCACTTGCAAACACTCTGAGTGGTCATCTTGGGCTGACCTGCACGTGGGCGTTACGGGACTGATCCAGTGGCTTGATGGCTCTGCCTCAGGCGTACAATGACAGAGTGTGACACTGCAAGCCTGCTGGCAAATTCTCGGGCTTCAACTCCATCCTGCAGCCACGCCATAGCTCTGGCACGATCAAAGTCTCTCAGCTTTCGTCTTAGCGGCATGTTTAATCGATACTGGATTTTGTGTAGACGGCGGCTTATATTGCCACCAAAGTGAGCACAGTTCGAGACCGCACGTCCGTTCATGACGTGCACCAGAAATTTTAACTGAGGATTGTCCCGAGGGTTTCTGCGCTGTGCGTGGTGCTTTGCCCCTACAGGTAGCTTTGCAATACGCACTGATAGCCCATTAACACTTTCAGAGCAAAAACGTTTGAAACATTCCTTGTCGTCTTTTTCGGATTTTAAAAAAAATCAGAGCTGTCTGTCAAGGTGGTCTTTAACTTATGTTGAAGCCTGTATATTATCTACAGGTGAATGGATTATGAGATTATGGCGGCTCGTCCACAGCATCGTGTGTTGATACATAATTTATTACAAGGCGTCGACCGATGAGAGACTTGCGTGGCCATTTTAGACAGGTTTTTGTGTTGTTAGTTGTTTGATAAACCAATAGTGGCCATGGCGACGTTGGACAGGTTATCGTTTTAGGCAGTGCTGTTATACAGGAAAAACGCAAGCAAAGAAATGGAAAGAGGCTGCGCGCACGCACGCATGCACGCACACATACACAGACACACACACAAACACACACACACACACACACACACACACACACACACAGGACCTAAATATGAAACTGTATTTTTTATGATTGGACCAAGATCTATTGAGATAATATTTAAGTTTCGTTGCTGACCTGCATAAGTGTCATGCAACGTTACGAGCGCATTGAAACCAAAGAACGGTTTCAACCAAAATCGATCATGCATCACAGCACAGAACTGATGGATAGTAACCATCTGCCATAAAACAGAAAGGAACCCCAAAAAAGAGTCGACCAAAACATCCCTGCCCACAATTCTTTGGAAAAAAAACCCTCCAACAATTACATCTCTTACTCTCATCGACAAAAGCACAAAATCTTCCGACCCAGTGGCGTTGTGCTGACGTTTGCATCACATCAAACAACTGCCAGCTATTCAACTGGATATATACATCTCTGAGCAGACAGCTCAGCCAAAGCCATCACCAAAACCGGATAAGGAATACTTGTACTTACACTCTATAATTTGTACGATGCCCAGATGGAAGTTCCGACAGTATCTGCAGCCTGAGGAGAGAATAGCAGCTGTGATGCAAAAATGTAGATAACTGTGATTTTCACTGACGTACTGTCAGTCACCTAAACAAAGATCTGATACATATTACATGGCTTGGCTCCAACCACCTGGTAACATCCTGTGGTGTCAACCTGGCCATGTAAAGGGTTCCCTGACACTCTAACAAACCTGGAAATGACAGAGCATACACATTTGCCGAAAGGGAATCTAGCCAGGAACAGCCCAGCATTTCAACTTCATACAACACTGCAAAACAAATTAAAAGCAGCAAGAAATTGAATGGGTGGATAGGCCTTGGGAACGACTGGCAGAGTGGATTTCAAACACATGTCTAAAAACAAAACGAAATTAAAATATACACCACCTACAGAGAAAGACCACGATCTTCCACCTGCGAAAAGAAATAAATACAGAGCTCGACTAATTTAACTTATTAATTAAACACACTAAAACCGGAACGTCAAACGATGTGTCCTTTGTGGGAAAATAACTGTTCCACTGCACAGCACTTAATGAAATCAGAGCTACACTTCTCCCTCCGAAACCTAATATTGACAATCACTCAATGGAACATCACAGCAACTGCCACAAATCTGCACTTAAATCACAGTATGGCATTAGACAGAAAGGAGAGAGACCAGCTGTTGATAGATCGATAATAATTACAACAATAACAAGAAAAAATAACAATTTCAAATAAACAAAACTATATAATCATTTCATTAATAGAAAAAGGGTATCTTTCTGTTGATGTATTAGACACAGCAGTCTATGCAGATATAGCAGAACAAAGCTTGTGGACAAAAAACCTTTTAACGCAAAGTCGGTGACTTCGTTTACCTGCCCACCCAGTCTGGACTAACTAGTATGAGTATGAAATTTGCTTGGTTTCCAGTTCTGAGTCCAGTGCTCTTAAAAGTATATATCGCCTTCTTGGCTGATTTTCATACGAGGTATTTAAATCATGAAATTAGTTTCTGCCCACCATCATGTAGGAAACTCGCCGCGTTCATTTTCTTTTCCCATCCCCAATGGGCCACTTATACCGTCCATGCGTGAAACTTCTACCTTTGCATCAAAGTCGTCCAAGAGTAGTTTTATATCCTGAGACTTAAGTTGCTTCATTACCTTATCCAGGTCTTTATAAAATGTGTATCTAATTTAGCTACAATGATTCTGTTTGACACCCCCCCCCCTCCATTCCAAAACCTTCGATGCTCTTTACTGTTGCCTCATCAGATAAAATTTCAACCATTTTATATGTTTTAATCAAGTTTCCTCATTCCCATCGATTATTTAGAAAAAAAATAAGAAAAACCTTCTCCTATTCTCATTTTTCCGTTTTTTTCTGTTTTCTGTTTTTCGGGTTGGAAAGGGGGGGGGGGGTCAATTTAGTCTCGTCCTGTCCATTTCCAGCATTTTACAGTATATTTTCTCTTTGTCATAGATAACCCTCAGGTTCCACGTAGCCGTTTTAAAAAGCTTTAGTCTAGATCTTGTTTTGCAGGCATAGCTGGATAACGATCGGGCACCACCTGCTACCCAAGGCAGTCTTTAACTACCGAAGGACGAGTTCAGAGTACAGCCATCGGCGGAGTTGAAAAAGAGGATTCTTACTCGGACCCTGTTCTTTAGTGAGTTTCAGGAGCCCAACCCAGGTCCTTCCTGTGAGCTACCCATGTCTCTTCAACGATGAAATAACGACCCACACGGGATACTATCATTATCATTCTTTCTTCTTTCTTTTGAATTCAAACGCGTGTGTCAGCATGTCTGAATGGGGTACCTGGTTTGGAGTGCAAGTACAGTTTCGAGAAAGAGTTTTACGGCACTTGCAATACTATAACGTCATATTAGTACCTAAGATCACAAGCTTTACAAAAGAGTAACAAACACAAAAAGGAGGTGGGATGTGGACGATATTTTTATCTTTGATAGGAAAGATGGATTCCAGGAATAAACCACACCAGAGCACAGCCAACCAATCGCGGTGTAAGTAGAGAACCAAAGACTTCCGAATGAAATTCTACTGATTGACACTGTCATAACGACTTGACTAGCTGGATACTCGTTCGATGAACGGACTCAAAAAAAAACGATCGTAAAGTCAATGTGGAAACGGCCGCACTGCTTGTGAACGGAAGCCTCACTTATTTATAAACTTTCCCAAGATTAGATCTAAACAAAACTAATGAAAATCTGAAAATTAAACTACAGTGACTTCAGACTCCTTAATAAAACTGTGCACCCTTCAAAGGATTCTGAACCACCGTTATGTTTTTCAAATTCGAAGGTTAAGTGGTTCGGAAATTTTAGGTGACCAAAGTGAATTAACTTTCCTAAATATAATATACTATCTGGGTCCCATTTCGACAAAAGGAATGATCGGTGCATTAACACCAACTGAAAGTCATTGGCCTACTATATTTACGCTCTGTTGAAATTGAGCAATAAATCTTGAGAGATGCAAAAAATTAGAAGGTCTAGATCTATTCTCTAAAAACAAAATGAGCCTTGCGAAATATCACTTCCGGCACCCCCGTTGTGAAGGACAGTTACGCAGATTTGTTTCGTTTCTCAGTGGAATAATCACAAAGGCCAAAGAAGGACGGGAACTTTTGTCAAATATATATTTTTTTTAATTCTGGAAACGAATAAATAAAAAATCATCCATCTTTTTGCAGGTACTTGCCAACTTTCAACTCTGTAGCTGTCGTAGTGTTAAGGGAAAAGTGACACGAGTTTCAAAGTTGAAAAAAAAAAATAGATACAGAAAATGTATTGAAACAATGAAACAGCGAAATAACAGCGTGTTGTGAAAGTGAAGGGAAAGAATGGCTGTACGTTTTGATAAGTGAGAGGAGCTATGCCCTGATTGACCTATTGGTAACCACTTATCGATCGACTCGCTCGACAGAACTCATTTGCATGCAGTCTATATAAATCTGCATGCATTTAGTAGATTTCACCACGTCTCCCTTCACTCAAACACCCGCATATTATAATCAAGGTGCTCCAAAAAGTCTATTATTATTGCTTTGAGCCATAACACTCAGATTATAAGAACATATAGCCCTGACCTCAAACCGGGTTCTTACCGGAATTTCCGTGTTTTTGTAAGAGCACTTGCAATACGAATAGGTCATATGAGTGCCGAAAATCAAAGTTGTTGCAAGACACAATAAACACAAAAAAGAGGAGAGAGATAAGGACACTTATTGGCTGACAGGAAAGAATGAGAAAGCAAAACACACCAAAGCACCCAGCAACCACTCTCTCAGAGATTTCTATTTTTTGACAAATGAACGAGAAAAAAGTGTTGCATGATTAAGTCGAGTTCTTACAAGGAGTGTTTTTAAGCACACACACACACACACACACACACACACACACACACA
>NW_004797376.1:929150-930368 GCF_000002075.1 Aplysia californica | reverse complement strand
AAAGCAATATGAACATTCGGAAGCGGGGGGTGAGAGAGAGAGAGAGAGAGAAAGAGAAAGAGAGAGAGAGGGAGGGAGGGAGCGAGGGAGAGTGGGGAGGGGAGAGAGATATAGACAGAGGAAGAGACATAGAAAGATAGAAAGAGAGAGATAGCTAGTGGGAGATGGAACGAATTAGACAATTAAAAAAAAGAACTTTGGTACGAGTTATACAGCACCAGCAACCCAATTTGGTGGTATAAGTGCCATAAATTAGAGGTGTTACTTTAGAGTAGCATATGAAGAAAAGATGGAGAGGCAAAGACAAAAGATGTTTGATAGGAAGGAGCCAACCACACCAGAAGCACCCACTAACCACCCAACGACCGAGATTGACAAAAAGTCATCAAAAAGTTGATCCACAAGAATGGTAGTAACCTCACACACACACACACACACACACACACACACACACACACACACACACACACACACAAACAAAGAAAAGGAAAGCAATTGCAAAAACTAAACCGTGACTATGACATCGGCAATGGCCAACCACTATTTCTGATTTTTGTAAGCGTTTAACGGCACTTGCAACGCAATAAGGTCATATTTTATTATAAGTACCGACGATTAGAAGTGTTACAAGAGAGTAACAAACAAACAAACTAAAAAAGAAAAAGGAGAGATAAGGGCGATACATGCTTAATGGAGGAAAAAAACACACACAGGAGCAGCCACCTGCAACCAGCCATAATGAAGTGACACATAAGATTTTTATAATTATTCTGGAAAATGTAAGTCCAGATACACGTCAGACATCGAATCAGGTAACAGCTTGACTCATCCCATTAAACATAATATTAGTATTCAGGTGTTAAACGCTACGCCATATTCCTAATTGAATTCAAACAATAAACTGTCATTTTATAACTGAGTATGTATTATACTGTATTTGATTTGGGGAGTTGAAATGTACACGCTCTGTGTCATTCTAGCCAAGGGGAAAGGGGGGGGGGGAGCAGAAATGGTACGGAGCGTGTCGTTCTGATCCAACTCCCCTTACTTCTCCATTTCTCAGAGCATGTGTCAGTTGGCCTATAACAAATGCAGAAATGAATTCAACGGGCCGAATATGCAGTGTGGATATATGTTTGCGGTTTTCTACAGGAGACTGGGTATGGGAGTGTGTCAGTGTACCTCTGTGTTTGTGTGTGTGTGTGTGTGTGTGTGTGT
>NW_004797376.1:927271-928846 GCF_000002075.1 Aplysia californica | reverse complement strand
GTCTGTGTGTACACTGTGACCTGACCTGTAATCCAGTATTATGAATTGGACATTGCCCTGCCATTTGCAAATATTAAGCCCTTCAAATAAAAAATAAAAAATAGCCAAGTAGGCTAATTGTTCACATAGAAATAATAATTAATAATAACAATACTAATAAAAATACAAATAAAAGTGGCTTTTATATAGCGCATGTATCGATGCTCTACAGCAAGCTCTTGTATACTATGCGCTTTACAGCCATTATTGCCCCAGCAGACCCTAGAACACCCAGGAACATTCTCGTCTTCCAGGGAAGCATACATCGCAAACTGCGGATTGCATGTGCTAAAACACTACCAAATTAAAACTTTCTTCTTTCTTTTTTACCTTACAGTGAATGTGGATGACTGGGCCTACTTTAGATTTGAGTATGGAGGGACAATCTTTCTTTGATACATACTGGAATAGCTTCTTGGAGTTTGGGGTATAATCTTCATCAAACTCTTACATTTCAGATATTTGGTTAAGTTCATTATTTACTGAATTTCGTCTTAAAAATTAAGAAATTAAATCCCAAGTGTTCAGGGTCCTTCTTTCAGTAATGTTAATGAGTCAATTATCAAGTGTCGCAAATATAGTGAACCTCAGTCCAGAAAGTTGAGAAAGAAAAGCAACAACCCCACTGTAAGTTTTTTAAAAAGTATGTAGGGTCTATTTTGGACTTAATCGAAACATCCTAAAGTATTTGAGCCATCGTGGTGGAAACAGGAGCACGTTAAATATAGCAGTTATTTTTCTGGCTGTTGGGCAATCCTAAAAATGGCGTTCTTGATCTAAGTCCTGTACCTACTGCTCCGCGACTCAAACTGACGAAAGAAACATTTTCACGCACTCCATGCATGCCTAGGGCTGCTACTTTTGAGAAACGAAACGATTTCGCAGATACAACAGCAAAATCTGCCTCTCTTAACATGGCTGGTCACTCGAGACTGTCCTATTCTTTGCCCATCCTGGACATTTCAAGTGTGCCAAAATCTAGCTGCCACCAGATTCGCTAAGATCAGGAGTCTTGTTATGAAAGAAATTTTAGAAATTGATCCAAAAAAAGCTAGGACTTTTGTTTGGAATGAGCTACGTGTCATCTCCCAAGTAAAAAATGTTGTATTCTTTCATAATATAGCTACTAATAAACACATTTTAATATAGTTTAGTTAACTGTGACGAAAAGTACTCATGGAAATAGCAAAAATCGGGCATGGGTGTGAGTACTAACAACTACTCACTTCTGTGTCTCCAAAAATCGTGACGATCAGAGCATATTTGGCTTTTTAATAAGTTTTTGAAAATGTTGCATTTTTAATGGCGTTCAGTATATTATATATACTGAACGCCATTAAAAATGCAATTATATATATACTAATAATTCGAAATGGATATCAAAGTCAAAATCCGAATAAATCCGATCAAAAAGAAAAGTGCTTTAGAATATAATATTATCTGAGCATGAGACTGGTCCATGAGTGACATACCTAATTTCCACAACCTAGACTCATCTTCTGAATTTCAAGAGATAATCTAAGATTATATATATAT
>NW_004797376.1:925813-927171 GCF_000002075.1 Aplysia californica | reverse complement strand
TATATATATATTTGTTGTTATTAAAGGGCTATTAAAGTCATCAGACCATGCTCTTGTGCGTCCTTAATCCTCTGTCCAGTTTTGTTCACCATTTAAACTTGACCACTTGTCAAGGAAATAGTTAAATACATGTAATATGACTTAAAATATAATTTCTATGCTGATGATATATATCCAAAGTTATGGTTTAGCAATGTTTACCAACTTAGACATGAACTTGTCCATCATGCGGAAAATTGTATGCCTCTGTGAAAAATGGATGAACAAATTGATTTTGAAAAATGATGAGTGAAAAGTCATTCTGGAAGGCAGTGTGAGGTCATTTATATAATGAAGATGACCACGACTACATGAAAAATGGCTGGTGATACAGAAATTGTATAATTCTCAAGAAAAGTGAATTTGACCTCTATTAGACTATTTAATTTGATTCCAGTTTGTCAATGTCAGCTAGGTCTAAAATCATCTCATCAGCTTTATGTATTTCGAAGTAAGACTGGACAAAAAGCATCATGCTGTACCGTGGTGTGAGCATCCAACAAGTCTAATATATCAAACTAAAATTACTAGATGAATTAAAAGTAAAATGCATTAGAATGGCAATTCAGTAGCCTCCTTGTCATTTAATTTCAATAGCTGGCAGCCGCCTAGTCTTATTCTTGAAAAAACAATGCAGTGACTATGTTCACGGCACTGTGAACCATTCACCATTGACACAGAGGCACGACAGAAACAGAAATGCTACCGTCGCTCAAAGTGAATGGGGAAACAGCACAACAAGAATCCTTGATTGAAAAATAAAGCAGCGGATGTCCGAATGCAACAGAGTTTACGGATGGCGAAGGTAGACATAGAAAAACAGCCACAGTCGACAAGGTCTCACTCGCTCAGCATGCGGAACACAAAGTCTCCGATCCTCTTCCCGTATGTGCTGACCTAGAATAGCCTATGGCCCTATGCCTTGCTATTCTCACCCCCCTCAGGTGTGTTAAGATACAGTAAGCCTATAGTCTAGAGCACAGACACATACAGAACAGCACAGAGAACAGGCCTAACTTATAAGTTGTAGAGATAAGTTTCAGGTTTAGTTTATTTAATGGGCAGGATGAAGGCCATTTCAAACCATGCACCATGAATAGAAAACAACAGTGGAAAAAAAACACACAACAAAAATAAAAACCAATCTAGAGTCTAGATCAAGTCTTGATCTAGATCTATGATTATGCACGGATGAAATGTCAAGAGCAGAACACAGCTGATGTATACCTAGGGGTCTTCACAATTATAGATCTAGAGATCTAGATCTAGCCTAATTTTAAGAACATTAAGGTTCACCTCATGTTCACACCGGGGTGGGG
>NW_004797376.1:897691-923018 GCF_000002075.1 Aplysia californica | reverse complement strand
CATGCAACTATTACCGAATGGCATCATGCAGAAGAGTTAACGCTCAGATGCTACTGGATCGCTAACAACAACAACAACAACCCAATGTGAAACAAGACCTGTTTTTCCTAATTTCGGAATACTGTCTATCGGTGTGGATGATCAGATAGACAAAAACAAAGAAAAAATTATGTATAGCACAAAAGTAAATTAATTTGGTCCTCTACAAAGATGCTACAGCTATTTAACTTTTTGAATCGAGCCCAACTACGCGGGCCACCATTTTGTTTTGCCCGGAAGTTCTCGTGCTACTCCTCTTCCCCCTCCCCTCCTCTCTCTCTCTCACTGCCCACAGACAAAATTGCACGCTTTCAACACAAGAGCTCTGGAACGTTAGTTCACGGTGAATGCTACACTGGTAGGCCTATCATGGTGAAGGCACACTGGGTGAAAATAGCCAAAAGGCCCATCTGCGCTATTCTCACCCGGGGTGAGAATAGAGGTGGCCTTATAGAAAAGGCCCAAACCCATTTTTACGCCAGCTGTTTATACTTGACTTCCGTTTCTGTTTCCGATTGTGTAATAGAGCTAGATCTATGTGTAAAAATTTTTAAGGCGTTACGTCGGGAGCACTTCTCCCGAAGAGTGCCGTTCACTGTTATAATTTATTGAATACTTTTTTCCGATGAACTAGCCACACATTTTTCAGCTGTGACGACTTCACCGTGCGATGAGTTCACTGGTTCCCTATTCCGGGCGTTCAGATAAAAAGTCACTTCGAATGAAAAAGGCCAAGGCGGGAAGAGGGGTGAGAGAGAGTGAAAAAAAGAAGAAGCAAAAGGGAAAGGCTGTAGTTATTCACACAGGGTGTGTGAATACTATGGAATTGTATTCGCCCTGAATGTAGATCTAGTTTGCAATTTGAGAATGATCTTGCTGAAAACTACGTTCACCGCCGTGAAGTAGATTCTAGATCTATAATAGATCTAGATCTAGATCTAAATCTAGAAATATTAGATCTAGATTCTACAAATCTAGATACATCTCTATCTAAATCTAGATCTCTAGAATCTAGATCTAATTTAGATTTAGATCTAGATATATATAGATCATCTAGATCTAGTAGTCACTGCAAAAATATAACCAAAGGAAGTGGCTATCCTCACCCAGGGTGAGAATAAAAATACGATCGACCTCTCACCCCGGGTGAGACTTGCTAGGTTGGCTATTCTCATCTGGTGTGAAACAAGATCTGTTTTTCCTAAGGCCACCTCTATTCTCACCCGGAGTGAGAATAGTGCAGGCGAGTCTTGTGGCTATTCTCACCCGGAGTGAGAATAGTGCAGGCGAGTCTTGTGGCTATTCTCACCCGGAGTGAGAACAGTGCAGGCTAGTCTTGTGGCTATTCTCACCCGGTGCGCGTTCACCAAATTTTGCGTTCACCCTAAACCATAGAATTCTACACTGTGAGGAAAAATTGTAGAATTCTGTGCCGTGAACAAACGTTCCATTACAACTGTAGCCTACTAAAAGCGTACAATTTTGTCTGTGGGCAGTGGAGAGAGAGAGAGAAATAGAGAGAGGAGTAGCGCAAGAATTTCCGGGCAAAACAAAATGGCGACCCGCGCAGTTCGGCTCGATTCGAAAAGTTAAATAGCCGTAGCATCTTTGTAGACAACCAAATTAATTTACTTTTGTGTTTTAACATCATTTTTTAACTTTGTTTTGGTCAATTTGATCGTCCACACCGATAGACAGTATTCAGAAAGAGACAGAGAGAGAAAGAAGAGGGGAGGAGTTGATCTTGCGAGAGCTTCCGGGCGGGTGAGAATAGCCACTTTCTTTTCCTAATTTCGGAATACTGTCTATCGGTGTGGATGATCAAATTGAAGCAAAGAAAAAATGACATTATAGCACAAAAGTAAGCTAATTTGGTCATCTACTAAGATGCTACGGCAGTTCCGAAGTGTGGCTAGCCGAAGTACGGCTAGCCTGAGAGTCTAGCCATAATTAAGTACGGCTAGACTGCCAGTCTAGCCGTACTTAGATCTAGGTTTGGCCCTATCGACTCGAACCTGTGAAGTACACAGGTCTCATTAGATCTAGATCTAGTAATTATTCAGGTTTAAATAATGCAAGTCAGTAAGGCACCTTTTGGTTTTGTCTGAAATACTTTTATACTTTAATAGGCTTTGTAAACTAAAAGTTTCATTAACAATTCAGCCATTAAGTACGGCTAGCCTGACAGTCTAGCGTACGGCTAGCCTAGCCGTCTAGCCGTACTTAATGGCTGAATTGTAAATGAAGCCAAGAAGTCTAGCCGTACTTATCCTTGGCCCTATTAACATTAGAAAACAGGAGGTTTAAAATGTATACTTGCACTGTCATTAAGGCACCTGGTTTCGTCTCAAATACAAATACTTAGGGTACTGCAAACTAAAAATTCGTTTACAATTCAGTAGGCCTTTTTATGGTCAGTCTAGCCATCATATTAAGAATAAGTACAGCTAGCCTGACAGTTTAGCGGTACCCTAGCCATACTTAAGTACAGCTAGCCGTACCCTAGCCTAGCAGTCTAGCCGTCATTAAGTACGGCTAGCCTCTTCCTTTTGAATTGAGCCGAACTACAGGGGTCGCCATTTTGTTTTGCCAGGAAGTTCTAGCGCTACTCCTCTCTCTCTCTCTCTCTCTCTCTCTCTCTCTCTCTCTCTCTCTCTCTCTCTCCACTGCCCACGGCCCACAGACAAAATTGCAACGCTTTTAGGCTAACAGTAGAAACACAAGAGCGCAGGAACATTTGTTCAAGGCACAGAATTCTACAATTCTGTTATCACAGTGTAGAATTCTGTGGTTCAGGGTGAACGCTACACTGGTTGGCCTCTAGAGAGGCTATAACGGTGAACACCGGGTGAGAATAGCCAAAAGGCTCGCCAGCGCTAGAAGTGGCCATAACCAAAATAAAAGCCTTACCCTGAAAAAGAATCCAGAAGGGAGTTTCAATATTTTCAGAAGAGCCAAAGAGACCTTCAACCCTGAAAACTTGAGTGTACACACTTGAGTCACTGGACTGGACACTGGCGATCAACGACGATGTTCAAGTTTAGCCTGCCGGCTCCTCAAGCTTCCTTCATGTTGACAATTGATTGTATGGGCCTAGTCTAACAAAGCAGTGAGCAGTGCTGTAGTATCTAGCAGTCTTCGAGCACGCTTTAATACGCAATTGGATCACATTTTTCAATAAGAACATCGCAACATTGTATATCAATATTATTATTATATATTATTATTATTATGTATGCAAGTATGTATATAAGCATACGTGTATCTATTAAATTCATTTATTTTAAAAATATAAGCAGGATGCTAATCACTATAATATTATGATGATGGCCATACTGCCAGTGTTGATTTACATCGTTCTTAGAGCTGCTATAACGTAGATCTGTCTTATAGTATCACACTCAAATGGGGGGAGAGGTGTATTTGGGTTTTGGGAGGTTTTTGTTTATCTGTCTGTTAGTTTATTTTTGAGGGGTGTCTTTTTGTGAATTACTATAGTCACAGTCTTGGGAATTAGTGTTTTTTACGCTAAAATGTTTCACTATTTAAAATTATTGTAGGTTCTTTCTTTCTTTCTTCTTTTATGTACGTATTTTGCTTCTAATAGCTATATAATATTATGTGGTTGTTGATAGCCACAGGACAAAAGTAACTCTAGCTATGTATGAAAGTTGCTACAATATTTTATTTTCGAGGGAGCGATAGTGGGGTAATGAAGGCATTCTTCAGATTATCGATTTTGTTTGCTTTCTTCTTCTTTTTTTTAAAAATTGAGACCTTAAGTCTGGAGATTTAAGAGGTAAGGCCACGTGTCACTTATAGGGCTTACAAAAATGTTCTTACCTCTATTTTAGACTGATAAATCTTACCCAAGTTGATTCATTTCTGTACGCACGGTGACTGTGTGGTTTAGAACTCAAATAAACATGACGGTTTTTTTTTGTGTTGTAGGCCTATCATAGAGGAATGAGGCGCTCGTCAAAATAATGAAATCAAAGATACTGATATTTTTCAACCTAGTTGGGCCATTTTAATTAAATTTTTCATTTGTGGTTCAACATCTTTAATATTTACTTTAAAATAAATGTCTACGTTGAATTTACTCAACCTTCGGAAGTCACCCACTTTGGCGACAATCTCCTCACTGTTTTCTTTTTATTCTGACATCAGAAGACCCCTACCTTCTCCAGCCTCAGATACCTAGACTTCTATTCAAGATAGATGGACTTTTATTCTTTAAAAAAAGACAAACGAAGTCTCTTTATGATGATGATATGCCCGAAAATTCATGACAGTGCCTGATTCTACCGTGTCGCTTTATTGTAACCAATGGAAGCATGTCTGGTTGAATGTTGACGTACTGATGTTGTTGACAAGGCAATCATTGACAGTTTATTCCACATTTATCAATTGAATAAGGAAAAGTCTACGCTCCCGAGGTACCTGCTTTATTTAGCCTTATTATATTTTTGTTTGCTTTTGTAGTCTTCGTAGGGACAGCTTTCCCGTTTCTCTGGGCACTGCAAGTGTAGTAATTATGAAAATTTGGAAAGTGACAGGGAAGACAGAGATGGAGAGAGATACATTACTAAGAAATATAATTTATATAGTCATTTAAATATATAGCATAATATATATATATATATATATATATATATATACATATATATATACATATAATATATATACATGTGTATATATTTATATATATATATAGAGAGAGAGAGAGAGAGAGAGAGAGAGAGACAGACAGACAGACAGACAGACAGACAGACAGACAGACAGACAGACAGACAGACAGACAGACAGACAGACAGACAGACAGACAGACAGACAGACAGACAGACAGACAGACAGACAGACAGACAGACAGACAGACAGGCAGAGACAGACAGACAGACAGACAGACAGAGACAGACAGAAAGAGACACAGAGAGAGAGAGAGAGAGACAGAGAGACAGAGACAGAGACAGAGACAGAGAGAGAGAGAGAGACAGAGAGAGAGAAAGAGATGGAGAGAGAGAGACAAACGAGAGAAACAAACAGACAAAGAGTGACAGAAAGAAAGAAACACAGAGAGAAACAGAGAAACAGACAGAAAGAGAAGGAAAACAGAGACAGAAAAAAGAGGGGGGGGGGAGAATGTGGGTCAAGGGAAGGAAGAAAGGAGAACATGATATGGCAAAAGAAAGGAAGCGAGAGGGGGTGAGCAACAGATACCAGAGGAAACTGATTTGGAAATGGAAGGGGCAAGGGTACTGTGAGAGCAAAATGAACTGAGCATAATTACAATATTATTATATATATATATATATATATATATATATATCATCTTAACTGGGTTCAGCACCATGTCAACTGGCATCTGAGTCTGAGAGAGGGATCTTCGATTTTTTTTTTTCATGCGAATGGCTATTTTCCGCTGATACAGCAAACAGGCACTTTAGAATTTACCAAGAGAGGGGTGAACGTTATCGTAACAGCTTTGTCAAATATGCAATCGCTGAGGAAAGCATCGTTTCATGATCTGGGATAAACTCTTTGAAACTAGGCTTCAAAGTAGGACCAGTGATCTTACAAAATCAAGAACACGGTCGAGGTCAATGATGCCCGCTACATAACAGAAGTTCTTAGGTCCCACAATGTGTTGCCTCTGTAAAGACAAGATTTTAACCCCCAGTTCCAGCAAGATAATGCTCGTGCACACACTGCCTGTGTGACACAGGGTTTTCTCCAACACTACGGCATCACTTTGTAGCCTCATCCTGCCCTTAGTCCAGATTAAAACCCAATTGAGAATTTTTCGGATGAAAATTAATTAAACGCTGCCTCTAGGGGAGCCAACCAAGGTCGAAAACTTTACAGGAACTGGAACTGGGAGTGGCCATCTTGGTGATAATAATATTATAGAGGCAGATTCTGCTACGTGTTACCAACTCTCTGGTGTTACCAACAACCTAGTGGCCTCCGTGTACTAGATCTAGAGATATACCGCAGTTATCTGGTTTAATGGTGGCCATTCCGCCATTGAAGATTTGATGTATTAACCCGAAGTTGAAAATGTATTCGGTTGAAATCTAATAATCACAATGATGCTCCATGCGTCCATAATGGTATAAACACTTTGTGTTTAAGTTTTTAGTTCCCTCATTTTGTAATTAATGGTAAAAAGTATTTCGGTTTTGTTTGTTTGTTTTTTGTTTGTTTGGTTGTTGTTGTTGTTTTGTTGGGTTTTTTTGTTTGTTTTTGTTTTGGATGGGGTTTTTTTTTGGGGGGGGGGTTGGGGGGTTGTTTTGTTTTGGTTGTTTTGTTTTTGTTTTGTTTTTTGTTGTTTTTATTGTGTTGTTGTTGTGGGGGGGGGGGGGGGGCTTACAGCTTTTCTGACGTACCGAGCCCCCTGACCGATGTGAGGTCTCCTTGCTAATCCGACTGTTAACCTCAGCTGTGAACTATCAGGATTCATTCCAGCCTGCGTCCTCTCTCTTTATACAAAAAAGTGACTTGCATTCTAAACTGTCTCCTGAAAGGGATTTATGATCTCATTACGTTTCTTTTCACTTTCTGACGCAAGTTACTATGAAACCTCTGCAGCCAACTTCAACTGGAAGACAAATTGCTTTTCACCCTGCCTCCTCACACTTTTCGACAAGTGCCTCATATCTATTTTCTTTTTGCTCATGTGCAGCATTGATGCTGTCTTTGTGAGGCACCGTGAGTTCCACCAGGTGCACCTCTTCTTTTTTTTTTTTACTTCCCTAACCACAAGTCTGGCTTTTTTGTTGTTGAGATGAAGAAGAATCTCTCGAAGCCCTTTAGGTCAGCAGCTACCTCCCATATATACCACCACTCTAGTCTTTCCTGGCTTCGTTTGCTTTCTTTCTGTTTGGAACCTTGCTTCCCGGCGGAACGAACTCAATCTTGGCTAGACTATGCTTCTGTGGCCTGGGGGCGTATTTTCCTTCTTTCACCTGTATTGTCGCCATCATGGTGAGCACTTTCAGCACCCCGTTGTGTCTCCAGGTATACCTGTAAAGAGCCAAGCTTAGCTGTGCAAATACTGTCTACCTTCTACTCAATCCACGTTTCTTCTCTGTTGGTTTTTTTTTCTTTCCTCCACAAACACCAAACACTTTATTTGCGGAGTCATAGATAATGTTCGCAAACGCTCTCAAAGTCTCTTTAGCATCACCTCTGTTAGAAATCTTTTTGACTTCTTTCAATTTCTTCTGGACTTGCTCTCCTAGTGTCTTGTATTTTACCTTCTAGTTAGTAGCAGGCCGCAGTTTTCTGGGTTTCCCTATCCATGGTTCCTTAGTTTGCTGTTCCGTCTCAAGCTTGGACAGTGTAAAAAGAGAGTCGAATGATGCACTAATCGCTCCCTGGGTTGTTCATCCTGGGGTGAATTGCTTCGCGTCTTATAATCTGTCGATCTGCACTGTCTTCTCGGGGGGCTCTCGTGGCCTAGAGGTTAAGGTGTTGGCCTCTCATTCAAAGGTCCCGGGTTCGAATCCGGGTAGCGACCAAATTGTCTCCTTTCACCTCCTTTCCCACTCTCTTGCAATGTTCTGTTGTCTGCTTTCATTTCCACTTTCTGCCCACACACCCTCACCTCCTTTGCCCCCTCCTCTGGGCTCCTGACTCTTTCTGCAGCCTTTCTACTGCTTGCTCCTTGGTTCCTCCTTACTGCTGTCTTTCTGCCACACCCCTGATCTTCTGGTAGGAAAGATCTACACCTAGCCTTCTCGGACAAGGGCGAAAAATCTCGGAGGGCCCGTGTGCAAGTTGCGCACGTTAAAGATCCCTTGGTGGTCTAAAATCGATAAGAGTAGACTTCGGCCGCCACCCGGGCAAAATTCCAATTTCCTACCAACTGAAAATATTAGGTGTGTCCCTCGCGCTCATATGACCTTATGCAGTTGCGAGCGCCGTAAAACACTTTACAAAAACAAACAAACAAAACAAAACTGTCTTCTCTTCCTTAAACAGACTTTTCCCGGGTGCACTCTGGGCCGTCTCCAGGTATCAAAATTTCTGTTGCACTGCTCGCACATAAAGCTGTTCTCTTCATTTTCTTCATGCATTGTCCTTCTCACGCCTAGGTAATTCTCCATTGAATCCGTCCTTGTCGATCCATCCTCCACCCCGCCCCCACCCCCTCGGCAGATCCTGGGGGTGTCTTTTGTTGTGGTTGACGTCACTCGTTGTTACAGTGATCTGGGTAGTTAGCAACTTCCACCGTCTGTCTTGCCCGATGTCCTCAGACTTTCCAGATGTCCACCTGTCATTCTGGGTTGTAGCCCTGTCTTTCTAGGATGTCCGTATCATACGCCTGCTACAGATAAGTACATATACATATACACTGAAACTTGAAAATTTAATGACCCTATCATCATGTAAAAGCCATGCACTACCCACTCCTGTGGCACACCAATTAAAAGCTAAGTAAATTCTGCATTATCTGACGCATTGATATTCATTTTATGTTGAGAGTCGCCCGAGATATGGTCCCTCAAAATGGACCATAAAAAGTCAGACTTGGCAAAACTGGACAAAGTCACAGAAGCGTAAAGGTGTGTTTGTGGGTGTATTGGGGTGTATCAACATTGGTGAAATGGACATGAATTGAATATCAAACGAATCAAGAATGTGTTTTGTCTCTGCAATGGACAGCATCTTCTGGTGATATTTTCAAACAGATTGAACAATTGAGCAGTCATAAATACCCCGCAAAACCTGGACTTGACATTGCATGTGTTCTCATTAGCATTTTGTTTGGGAGCCTTTAGTTTTGTGTTGAGCACGTAACCTTTTTGGTGCATGGACTGTTTTAGTTAGATTTGGGACATAATCATCTGTCAGTGAGTATCAGAGACCGCGAAAATGCCATGGTTTGCGGGGGTGTGGAGTGGAATGAACAAAACCATCCTCATGAGAATCACCGGAGGCCTTGGTTTCTTTTCGTCATGGTGTTATTCAAGGAGACATATCCATGCATGACAGAACACTTTCTCAGAGGGCTCATGCGACTAGACAATTATTGGAAAACAAAAATCACACCAACGTCGGAGTGGTCACCAGCAGCTGAAGAAAAGCAAACTTTGCTCCCAGTTCCGGCCCTTTGTTTGCAACTCTCTGTTTACATTTGGGTTGAACTGACAGAAAATTATGTCCAAAACTTAATAATATGATATATGCACAAAGAGTTCGTTCTCTTCACAAAACCAATCATTCCTATTGAAAAAAAGGACAGTGAGCACATTTTAATGTTAAGTTCAAGTTTTGCGTGGTATTTCTGATTTACCTGTTTTGCGATCTGTTTGAAACTATAGTAATGAAATATTGTTTATTATGTCCATTCTATCAATACTGACGCACCTTAACACGAAAGAACACACCATTACATGTATTCCACACAGTTTTGCCAAGTCTTACTTTTTAAGGTCAAATTTGAGTTGCCATATCCTGGGCAACTCTACAATATGAAATATTAATGCGTCAGATGATGCAGAATTTATTTAGCATTATATAAATTGATATGCTGCGTGGGTGGGTAAAGCAAAGTTTTAACACGATGATTGGGTGATTACATATTCAATTTTATTTTGAACGCCACTACTATATATAAATATTAATGGATCAAAATTTCAGTTGGCGTCCAGGTTTTGTGAGATAGCAACCAATTTTTAAAATTCGTGTAAAAAACTTGAGGCAAGGACATAGTGTTATTCAGGTTGAAGAGTACCATAAGAACGAAAATGTCGGCACTTTGTTTAAAGCCCTTCAAATGATATGAGGGGTTTAATTTCAGGTATGTGTAAGTATGGAGAACACCGTCATATAGAAACTAGTATAGGACATACACACAAAAGATCCATACAATATAGGCCTAGAACTGGTAGTTTAGATAAGACCTGGGGACAAAACTGTTTGGCAGCAATTCAGATTTTGGCCAATGTTAATTAAATGACAGTACTTTGACCGTTTTACTTACATTGTGTAAGTTATCGAACACCAAGGTCACTATAAAACATCAAGAAGTTTTATTACAGTCTTTATCTGAGTGATAAAACTTAACGAAGTACTTTAAACAATAGACTACACTTCAATGAAAGGAATCAAGACTGCACACAGGAATCTTACCGTGTGGCTGCGTTTCATACATAATAATATGTTTTGCCTCACTATAGTAATAATAAATTTTTTAAAATAAATAAATAAATAAATAAATAATAATAATAATAATAATAATAATAATAATAATAATAATAATAATAATAATAATAATAATAATAAATTGCATTTATATAGCGCATTTCCACAAAGAAGTGCTCAATGCGCTGTACAATACTAAAAGAACATAACATGCAGTAGGGCTGGATTCTGCTCGGTTAATCGAAGGCTTGCAAAGCAGCGGACGGCTCGCGCTTGCGAGCAGGCTTGTGATTTGCTTTGTCGCGGACAGTCCTGCTGTACTGTGTCGTGACGCCGGGAACCTTCGTTGCTGTGGGCTCAGTACATATTACAAAAGATTCTCTGGTTATTTGCGTTGAGAGGCATGCACCAAAAGTGCAAGATCGTTGTTTTTTTTACATAGTTCGGTTGTAAAAAACAAAAAGCTCTATTCAATGCACTTAAAAGTTAATATTGGATCGGCTATTCTTACGATGTTATGGCCTGTTTATTTTTAATGTGCACGAGCCAAGCGCTTCATCGTCGCACGCAAAAGACCTCAGTTCGATTTCCGTATGGGGAGAAATTTTTACGGAGAACCTCCGTCTTTCTGCTGGGGCGTTGTTCCCTCTCAGCCCAGGTTGGTCCTGACATTGGGTTGAAGTAGGCCTAGCCCGTCTCCTAAATGTTCTGTATTATGTCAGTGTGAGTGTAACACATCTACAAAATAGGTTACATACATACTATACACAAGCCAATCACAACGACCCCTGAAGTTTTCCATTCTAGGGTAATCTAAGTCTACTTATTCTTATTACTACCAGAAACCTAGGTCTCTGTTACTACAATACCACGCTCCCTTTCACTTATCCACTCGCTTAGCTGATCAACGGCGGGAAGTTAAAAATAACTTCTCTCTCTTTATCAAAACAAACCCAGCCTCTCCCTTGCTCCACGGTTCAAAGTTCACACAACGAGCGGTACTGCTGCTTGAACACATCGAGCGGTCCTGCAGCCTGCCGCTCGTTCGCTGTATCGAGACAGCATAGGTCAGCAGGTCATGTTTCGAGCTTGTCCTGGGACAATTCACTAGGCCTAGCGCAAATCAGTACTGTGTGAATCGTGGGACTTGTGCCTCGGACGGGATTTGAGACTTGCGGCTGTCCGCTGCTTTGCGCAAGCCATCTATTAATCGAGCAGACTACAGCGCCACGCCGCGCAGTGACACTGTGGGCGGGATCTCTCACTCCTCCCCCCCCCCCCCCCTCTCTCTTTTTCTGACGTAAGTGGCTTCGCGGATTGCAAGCAGGGTGGGGATGATGAGGGGGTCTGACACGAGTGGCTTCGCGGATTGCTAATTGCTGTGGACTTGAAGTTTAGACTAGACCAAAGAGGTTACTACAGTTTGCGCTAGACTCAACTTATCATGCTGGTGATTTGATTTGATAATTTGACCTAGTGATTTGAGGCTTGTGACTTGAACTAGGGGCTTGCGAGCACGAGCGGGTTTGCTACCGGGGTACAGCCCTAATATGCCGCGCACAGTTCTTATAGTAATCCCCCCCCCCCCTCTCTCTCTCTCTCTCTCTCTCTCTCTCTCTCTCTCTCTCTCTCTCTCTCTCTCTCTCTCTCTCTCTCTCTCTCTCTCTCTCACTCACTCTATCTCTGTCTCTGTCTCTGTCTCTGCCTCTCTCTCTCTCTCTCTCTCTCTCTCTCTCTCTCTCTCTCTCTCTCTCTCCCTCTCCCTCTCCCTCTCCCTCTCTCTCTCTCTCTCTCTCTCTCTCTCTCTCTCTCTCTCTCTCTCTCTCCAGTACACCCTTGAGTAAAGACAATCCCACAAAGCTTACCCAGACACCCTCGCATACATTGATGAATTCACACAGTCATAAATTCTTACAGAACAGAACAGCATGAATAAACGATACTGAGAGAACATAATAGATACTGAGCGAACATAGTAATATCGAGAATTTCGGAAATTACAGATTGAAGCTGGACTGAAACAAATGCGTTTTAAGTGCTGATTTTTTCATTTGGATAAAGTGGTAGACTCCGGTAGATGAGCTGGAAAAGCGTTCCATAGGGAGGGGGCGTGGTATGAAAAAGCTCTCCCTCCGAGTCTCTGACTTTTGCTCTGGACAGGTCTTAAAATGTCTTTTCGTTGCCGATCTTAAAGGCCGAGATGGTATATTCGATGACCATGTCACAAAGATATGATGGTACAAAGTTGTTGACGCACTAAAAACAAAAAACAATTATTTTGTACTGGATTCTTGCTTTCACGGGAGCCAAGGCAGTTGAATTAGCATTGGTGTAATAACGTTCTTTGAGAGATTTCTTTAAAATTATGCGAGCAGCTTGGTTCTGGAGTCGCTGTAACCTATTTAACGTTTCAGTGAGAAGGTTTCCAAACAAAGAATTGCATTAGTCTAGACGTGAAAGGACAAATGAAGAGATGAGGGTTTTGATGGAATCAACACTAAGATATGTTGATATTTGTCCTATCCTGCGTAGTTCTAAATAAATTACTTTACATAGATGGTTTATATGACGGTGCATAAAGAGTTTGCAGTCAAAATAAACGCCTAGATTTTTCGTTTTTTTTCGTGAAAAAGATGCTATCATTCCCAATACATATATTATGGTCAAAATTGCAAAGCAATATCCCTGGTCTGGCATTGCAAAACAGAACTTCGATCTTATCATTATTCATTTTAAGTCTGTTTGATATCATCCAGTTTTTTACCTCCACAATACATTTTTCCATGCTGGTAACTAAACAATCGAAATTTGTTGGTAAAACAGACTTGTACAGCTGAGTGTCGTCCGCGTACATGTGATAGTTAACGTCGTACTTCCTAATTATTGATCCTAAGGGCTTTGTATATAGTGTATATAAGAGTGGTCCGAGCACGGACCCTTCGGGCACACCAAATTACAAGCTGAAAATGGATGACATTTCACCATTTACAAGTACAGACTATGTACGATTCAACAAATAGGACTCAAACTTTCAAGAACAGTCCCAGATAGGCCGAAGCTATGGCCTAACCTCCTGATCAAAATTGAATGATCGATTGTATCAAATGCAGCACTTAGATCGAGTAATTCACGTACAGACACTTGACCTTCGTCTGCTTCACAAAGGAAGTAATTCTGGACTTTTAGTAGTGCAGTCTATTGCGTATGTTACAGAACAGCAAAATAAAAAAAAGAAAGCCCAACTTATTTGTTAACCTCGATACAAATATTAAAAAGTAATACAATAATCGTATTGTGATGTGAACAACAGATCCTGACAATATCATTAGAATCCAATTGGAAAGGTAAATGAGAAATGGCGATTAAAAATAGAAGATTTATTTCATCCTGACATCTCCAGTCAGGGCATTTCTGTACTGTTTTATAACTAATTCTTCTTTTGTCTCTAGTATTGAAGAAACTATGGCCTGGGCATCCTCTCCCTGTCCAAGACTCAGACAGGTTAGAGAGAGTACAGCATGCAGCTATGAGGGCCTTTCTAGGTTGCACAAAGGACACCCATATTGTCTGTATGAGATACATCTTTGACCTGGCCAGCATCAGAGTGAGGCATAAGGTAGCACAGGCAAAGCTGTACTTGAATGTTTTGGGAGACCCGAGGCACCCTTTGCATGATAACCTATGCAGCATCAACGAAAACAGGATTAAACGGGGCAGCTCATGGATGGCAGAAGCCGAAGACTCCTTGAGGAAAGTTTGTGGCATCGATAAAATATGCTGTAGAAAGGAATGGTTTGAGCTGAACCCCGATTGCAGAAGCCTGGTCAACGTTCACATCACTATGGGTCGTGAAAGACAGGAATGTGCTGCTGTCATTAACGACAATGACATATGACAGTTAATTGAGGAGCATTCAGCCAGAGGACCCAGCGATCTATACGGAAGGATCGGTCAGGAGAGGTGAGAGAAGTGGGTGGGGTTTTGGGGTGTATAATGGGAACAAACATGTGCATAGCATGTCAGGAACCATAGAAAGAACATGAAAGTGGAGATTGAGGCCGTAACAAGAGCGCTTGGCTGGCTCCAAAATACAAGACCAAGGACTACCCATCTCATCATTGTCATATACTCCCAGAGCATCTTGTGAAGGGTTGAGAAATGGCTTCTTCAGAGTGAATGGATGAACCCAATACAACACTCATCACTTAGAGCCAGCACGTGGATATTCTGTCCTGGACACTCTGGAGTGAAAGGCAATGAGGAGGCTGATAGGCTGGCAGGCAGTGCCGTGGTTGATGGTGAGGTGAAATTTGACAAAGGAGAAGTGTTGAAGACCCTGGAGAAAAATTTGCGGGATGAAGAAGACAGGGAGACAGCAGAACACCACGCAATCATTAGGGTGCGCGAAATTGGGATAGAGAGGGGAGAAGGAAGAAAAGAACGATTATCTGGAAAGGAAAGACGTCGCCATATCATACAGCCACCAGAACAATCAGTATCGATACCTTGCAGGCTTAGGTGCTGGGGGAACTGAGCACTTATATACCTGTCCGGTGTGCAATAACGTTGTTGCCCAGGACGGGTGATACAGGTAGTATTGAAGAAACGTCAAAAATAAGTTGGTGTCAGCAAGTAAATATTCAGGTGACTCATCATTTGTTGCAGGGGTCTTCCCTTTGCTTTATGTCACCATGTTGCCGTTTCAGTTTCAGGTGCAGAGTATGTCGTCTTTCTCACGCTGATCTGCACTTTTTTCTACGCTCACTGTTTGTTCCGACAGGGCCTTCTTACTGACTTGTTGTTTTTTTCCAGCAATCTGACTTTTCCACCCTAAAGCCAATTTGTAGCCCCTCTCACAGCCTCTTGGATTTTGTGGGGCAATCCTGGTGCAGCTTTCTGTGGTTTTGGGGTAGGCATCTCATGATGAGCCCCTTTATTTGTTTGCATTTCTGGGTTTTTAAAAATCTTTTCTCCCCTTACTTCCTGCTCCGCTCGGCATTAACAGCTTTCCTCTTCTCTTCTGTCACAGTGCTTCACCCTTTCTTTCTGTCTCGCCTTAGTGACTTTGTCTTTCTCCTTTTCCCACTCACTCCACCTTCTCTATCTGATTCTGGCTCATTCTATCCTCTTCTCCAAGTTTACCCAAGCCAAGGACACATTATATGCTGCAACACGAAAACTCCCCTTCTTCATGGCAAACATCTAATATGCCCAGGGGCGGCTCGTGGGGCTAAAAAGTGGACGTGCACAATTAAGCTATCGCATACTGAAGATAGTCACGGGCATAGTAAATAAGGCGGTGTATAAATTTTAAGATCTTTGGGTTGGTGAGGGAGGACCTTGTGCTTTTATTTTCATTGTTTTTACTTGTTGCTTTGATTTCTAGTACTAAATGCTAGCTAAACACCAATTTCGTTCATCTTGTATTGGAACTGAACACCCAAGTAATAACTTTCACCCCTCCACTACAAACCATTCAAAGACACAACTCAAAGGACAGTCACGTTCACCTCCCTCAGGTTCACGGTAACAGAGTCAGTTAAAAATAGTGGCAAGACAGAGAGTGAACCAATCACAATTCAGTGGAACACTCCGCTGGATTGCTCCGGGGCTCACATAATATTGGCAAAGAATAGCGTACGGTCTATTGCGTTTATTTTTAGACTGCTTACTGTGGACTATGTTTCGGCACTGTTCGGCAGGAGCCCATTTGAGATGTGCCGTCATTATTAATATTAATGTACCGCCAAACTCGCTACGAGTGTCGTCATCGCTTGGGTTATCCCCAAGAGCGATTTATAGGTCAGGTTACACTGTTGAATATCCTATTATGTTTGGCTAAAGCGCGAGGACTTTGGCATGGCATAGTAGATGTTTTACGGCACTATAGACACAGAAATGACAGTTATGGCGTCAGTGAGGACATTGTTTTGGCCTAACATTTGGCTAGTGTTTGTTTCTGGCTTCTTTTATTTTATTATTGTGGGTGTCTTACGTAATAGAACATTAAAAAAATTTGGGCGGCACTGCACGGCAGTGCTCTATTGACGAACCGTGCCTGAATATGCCCCTTTCTCGGGATATATCACCCTTCTGTTGGTTTTATTTCCATCTTCAGAAAAAAAAGAAAACATTTCATGAGCAAATGTCAGAGTTCAACTTGAACCATCTTATTTGTCATTTAGGGATTATTTTACAAACTAAATTTGACTTTGACCGCGACAGGACTCATAAAAGTGAGAATTCCTACAATGGGAATACACGATCACAACAATCCCAATTCAGAAACAGATTGCTTAGAATGTTTACATTGTTTTACATGGGCTATAACCTGATATGAGACTTGAAAATACTGTTTTACAAAGTTGAGACCTGTAGAAACGGTTACAAATGACAATGAAATATGATTTAACATTGAACTGTGTAAATTTTGATAATCATGTTCTGTTCCTTAATCTACTCCTTTTAATATCAACAAAACAGATTACTCATTCCTATATAATCCAAGGCCATAAGACAAGAGATCATTTCAGATGTTTTGAGTTCCAAGAAAAAGTCAAAGATGCTGAAATGATAATGTTTACTAAAAACTTAGTTCAGTATGTTGTAGAACTCTACTTATTTAGTGTTTCGTAACACCTTCTTGTGTTCACGCATTAACTTTAATTAATCTAAGTTTGCTCTTGTAAGCCATATAAGTATTTGTAAAAAAGACTACTGTCTGTTACTTTTTTATAGTTTGTTTCTACTTTTCCCATCTGATAAGGACTAAAAACTTTGGAATATAGCGTAAGTTATGGGAACACCAAACACGTAGTATTCAGAAACACGCACATCTGTCCATTAACACCAGACATCAATATAGTGTTTCTGAGGGCTATAGACTATAAGAAAAACAAATTGTTTTTAAAATATTTCAGAGTTCAGAAAGGATGACAAAGAAATGTGATCTAACATCTGTTCACACACGTTATGCGAATACTGTATCATAATATCCTGTTACATAACTTGCTCCCTTTTTTAGATCACCAAAAACAGGGATATTTTCTTAAGAGGATAATTTTATTATCAGGACCACTAAAGCTGTTACTCTAAAGTATGTCAAATATCAACAAACAAATAGGACAAAATATATTTTATGTTACACTTATTTGGTGTCCCACATCAGTCAGGCTGCTCTTGCATGACAGACATAAAATGCAGAAAGACCAGTTGTGGATCTATAACAGATGTATTTAAGAAATGATTTTATGATATGTGATTTCTGCTATTTTATTAATTTAGTTATATGTAGGAAAGACCCATACAACCCGACATGCATTATAAACGACAAAGAGGGAAATGCCATTCTCGGCAAACATGCAATTAAGAAAAGATGGGAAAATTACTTCTAAAAACTACTCAACCCAGACGCTTGCCACGCACAACAAGAAGAGTTCCAACCATCGTATGGCGATCAAACAGAACCACCAATACTTCCCTATAAAATAAAAAAGGAACTGAAGACCAGCCCCAAGAACAAAGCCCCAGGACCAAATGACATTACAGTGGAATCCATAAGAGCTAGTGGAAACACCGGTATACTGTGGTTGAAGCGATTTTTCAACAGAGCCTTTGAGCAAAGAAAATGCCCAGAAGACTGGCAAAAAGCAATAGCGGTACCATTATGGTAAAAAAGGGAAACAAACGCGACTGCACAACCTATAGAGGCATCTCATTGTTAAGCCACTCAGGAAAAATATATGCAAAGATACTAGACCTGTTTTAGAGAGAAATCGGAGGAAAGCTCAGTTTGGATTCTGAAAGGGAAGAGGATTCAGGGATGCTGTATTGACATTACGACAGACATGCGAGAAAACAATTGAACACAACAAAGAATCCAACATCATCTTTATAGACCTGGAGAAGGCTTTTGATAGAGTTATTGTTATTATTGTTGTTGTTTTCAAATCCCTGTAGCTGCGAGCATTTCGCTCTTGGCAGCGCAATGCCTCCCTTAAGTAACCGCGTGTCCTTGTCGTCATGTCAACGCCAGAGTAGAGCAGGTTTTGTAAGTCTGAAGGTGTGTGTAGGAGCCTTCGTCGAAGAACTACCAAGTTTGGGCAGTGAAGGAGAGGATGTTCAATGGTCTCCTCGTGGTAGTCACTGTGTCTGCAATGGGGTTCCCACGAGGGATTAATTATGTTTATGTGCTTGTTGGTGTGTAAGTGTCCAGTGCGGGCTCTGAAGATCAAAGTCTGATCGGCTATACATAAGAGATGCGAAGGGTCTTTGGGGTTGGGTTTGTCCATGTACCCGAAGAGAGATCTTCCTGTTTCTGCGTTGGCCCATCTGTTTTGCCACTTGTCTCTGCTTTTGGCTTGGATGATCCCTCTGCAGGTGGGTAAAGAGGCTGCTGTGTCTGTCTGGGGCAGGCTTGCTCCAGTCTTTGATAGCTGGTCTGCAGTCTCATTCTCTGGTACTCCAGAATGGCCAGGCACCAACTGCAGTGTGACCCGCACGCTATAGGAAGCGCCATTCTGTTTTACAAGGCTGAGAATGTTCATATCACCTCTGTAGTCTCCTCCTCCCTCGACGGCTTGGAGTACTGACATTGAGTCAGAGAAGACAACATCCACTGGTGTTACTGCGCCTTCAAGAAAATCTTGGGTGATCTGCTCCAGGGTCTTTACTATGGCAACTCTCTCTGCGTTATAGTTGGAGCTGTATGTTCCACATTGGCCAAATAGTCTGGTCTGCTTCTTCTCTCCAAGGTTGTTTCGATATCTGATGATGGATCCGTATCCAGCATTCCGTGTAGCGTTTGTTGCTGACCCATCTGTGTATACATGAATTGGAGTTTCAGCATACGAGTCCGCTGTCTCCAGGGCACTAGTTCTGAGGATTTCTTCTGGTGTGGTCTTGCACAAGAAGGTCTAGAAATCTTGTCCTTATTGTGATTTCTGGTGCCTGCCAATAAGGACGTTCGTTGCTGATGTTGGTGATTGGTTCTCTGTTCTCGGGTGGGTCAAACTCCTCCAGTAGTTTTGTTGCTTCTCGCATGAAGGAGGTCTTCTGAATCCGTGTTTTTGGTTCCCACTCATCTGCCATTTTTCTATTTTCGCTCGTGTCTTCTAGCCGCACAAATCTTTCGTAGGTTTCGAGTGTAGCACTCTTTCTTCTGAGGTCTAGTGGTACTATGTTGGTTGTGGATTTCGCAGGCGCTTGTTGGCGTGGTCTTCATCGCGCCAGAAACAAAACTGAGTGCTTGGTTCTGTACTCTGTTATGCTGTGCCAAAGAGCTTTGGCTGGCTATGGATTGTTGTGGTAGGGAGTAGTCAATCACAGATCTGACATACCCTATATAAAGTTGTCTGAGGGTTGCTTTGTCAGCTCCCCAGTTGAGTGATGAAAGGTGTTTCAGAAGGTTTAGTCTGGAGGTGGCTTTCTTGGTCATCTCCCCTAAGTGTTCTTTGAGAGACAGCTTTCAGTCCAGTTGTACACCAAGTTACTTGGGATAGTCCTCATGTTTGAAGGTAGTTCCATTGATCTTAAGGTTTACCTGACCTGCTGCAACCTTGTTTTGACAGAGTAAACCATGCAAAACTCTGGAAGACACTCGAAAAGTACGGTGTCAGAGGACAAATGTTAGATAATGTCAGAGCTCTATATACCAACAGCAGAAGCTCAGAAAGAACGAAGGAAGGCAATACAGAGTGGTTCAAAGTAAGATCCGGAGTACAACAGGGATGCGTTCTATCTCCCCTCCTGTTTATTATATATATAGACACATTAACGCAAGACGCAAACCAAAAGCCCTGAAAACCTAAATGAATTTCTGTTCGCAGACCACCAATGTCTTATTCATCATGACCATCAAAGCCTCCAAAATCACACTACCGAACTCAACAACAGCTGTGAGAAATTCAACAAGAAAATAAGCACATCAAAAACGTTATGAAAGTGAGCCGAAACCATAGTCCCCTGAACATCCATGTCAAGAATAAACAACTGAAACAGGGGAAGGAGTTTAAATATCTTGGCAGCACTTTTTCTGAAAACGGGTCCATAGACAGAGAAATAGAAATGCGAACTCAAAAAGCCAACGTTGTCACCTACCAGCTCACACCCCTCATCCAAACATCACCATGGACACAAAGAGATAGCTTATCACCTCAATATTCATACCATCATTATGTTATCAGTGCCAGACCTGGACCTTAAGCAAAACACACGAAAGCAAAATCATCGCTTTCGAAATGAAATGTCTCCGCAAACCCATAACATCACAAGACGTGACAGGCAGAGAAATGAATAAGTAAGAGCAGTTATCGGCACTGAGCCCTGCCTGCGTTACAAAGAAAGACAGAGGATAAAATGGTTTGGCCACCTGTTACGCATGTCACCTGACCAGCCAGCCTCGAGAGCATACATAATAATATATAGTTCGTTATAACCCAAGCTCTCAGGCTATAAAAGAAGAGGAAGGCCACGCAAAAGGTGGATCGAGGGTGTCAAGGAAACCCTAAGTAACCATAACATCAGAAATGAAAGACCTGTGGAGCTGGCCTACCATAGAAAACTGCATCTCCCATCGACGCTTAACAACAACAGAGGATGAAAGAGTAAAAAGACAAACAAGTAAGTTATATGTATACAATACAGTGGAATCCTGTTATAATGAGAGGGAGGGGACCGGTACAAAATGTCGGTTATAGCAGGATTCTCGTTGTAAAGGATCTAGTAATAAATTCAAAGGAAATATTAAAGTAGGCCTAATCTATGAGTTTTGTGTTCTGTTTATTTCTTTTTTAAAAATCTTCTCTGTTACTGGTTTTGTTCTGCATGACCTACTCTAGGTCTTACTAGATAACAAATTGAATCAGGTTTCTTTCTATAACGTTAGCGATGTTGACAGCTCGGCGTTGGCTATTGGAACGAAAGTTCTCAAGGCTAACTCGCCCGCTGTGTTTTCCCCGAACCCACCACACCCTGTGGTGCGTTCCAACATCTGCTTACGCCCGTCTCACATTCGCTCTATGTTCTACCACAGCACTATGTCCTCTCCATCCCCGCATCGGAGAAGTGAGAGGCATGATAGGCCTAGATAATCTAGACTAGGCTGGCCTATCACACGATGAGTTCTTCTTCACAACGGCTGGTCTGCGCGTCCCCACTCATTCGCTCCGGCCTTCATCGTTGGCACACATGGGCTCTCCCATTCTTTGTTTCGCAAGTTTCTCAACTGGTGAGGTTTTACATCAAGACGGTCAGAGTAAAAAAACATTTAGTTTTACAGGTATAAATGGCCTATACGCTGTGCACAGCAGCAGGAATTTTCCGCTATAACCCACTTGCGCGTTTATCTGATTGCGCTATACTAATAGTAGTATTTTATTTACAAAGATAAAGGAGATAAAAAACGGGGTCTTAGAATAATGTTTTTATAACAGACTTCTCGTTATTTCAGGACTCATTATAAGTGGACTCCACTGTATACATATTGTATACCAGTTGACCAAAAACTATAGTTCGTTAAAAGACAATTTAATGTTAATAACTTTCTTGACCTTGACTCAATTGGCACCAAAATTGACCAAAGTTAAAACGTAGACTGGATTATGATTTTCAAAATAATAAATCGTTGTTCCACAACGGAAAGACGATTAATAAGCTTGTCCCATCACAGCGGGCTTTTTCAATTTAGATACAAAGCAAACAAAATCTCTCAAATCGACCTGTTCATGATTTGCTCAGGAGGACAGAATAGATATCTGTAATAAATATAATTTTCAAAGAGAAAGGTCCATTTTGTAATAGGCTGCCTGCACATTTTGAAAGCTTTTAGTTCATATAAAATAAGATTTGAATTCTAAACGATGAGTAACACACGGTAGACAGCCAGTAAAAACAACGCACTCTTGAAAAGGTTAAGATGGTCCGTCATTTGGTGAACTCTACGCGACACCTCGTCATCTTACCAGAATTTTGAAGGGGCTTTACACTTTAATTTGTTGATGGTGAAGAGAAAAAGAACCAGCACTTCCAGCAAGATAGGGCTGCTCCTTATGACGCCAGAGCTCTCCTGGGCTGGGTCAGAAACCATGTTGATTACAAGACAGTCTGTCCGACTTGCTCAACAGAACCCCAAATAATCTGAACATGAGTCCAATGGACGTTCACCATTTGGGTTGTTTGAAGGACAAACTGTGCGGGGAAAAACCTTCGAAAGTATCCGAGACTTTTTCGAAACCATCATGGAGGACACAACAGAGCAGAGATTTCTCTCTGTCAGCGTCTACGCATGATCGTCAATTACACTCAGCGTGTCAGGATGTCCTTTACTCGCCATTGGGTGTATCTGGAAAATGCCTGGGTCACTTTGTATGTGGCAGTCACATTCTATTGTTACTGATACATAATAAATCCAGATTGATGTTCCACGTTTCTCCAAACTTTGGCATTTTTGCACCTTTATTCATAACTGTTTTATGTATTCTCTTGGACGAACTTTTTTCTGGTCACCCGGATATATATATATATATATATATATATATATATATATATATATATATATATATATATATATATATATATATATATATTGATGCCTATGCCTTGGGCGGGTGTGTCTAGGGGGCTCTCGTGGCCTAGAGGTTAAGGTGTTGGCCTCTCATTCAAAGGTCCCGGGTTCGAATCCGGGTAGCGACCGAAAAATTTTCTTCTCTAAAATTGTCTCCTTTCACCTCCTTTCCAGCTCTCTAGGCAATGTTCTGTTGTCTGCTTTCAATTCCACTTTCTGCCCCCACCCCCTCACCTCCTTTGCCCCCTCCTCTGAGCTCCTGACTCTTTCTACAGCCTTTCTACTGCTACTCCTTGGCTCCTCCTTACTGCTGTCTTTCTGCCACACCCCTGATCTTCTGGTAGGAAAGATCTACACCTAGCCTTCTCGGACAAGGGCGAAAAATCTCGGAGGGCCCGTGTGCAAGTTGCGCACGTTAAAGATCCCTTGGTGGTCTAAAATCGATAAGAGTAGGCTTCGGCCGCCACCCGGGCAAAATTCAAAATTTCCTACCAACTGAAAATATTAGGTGTGTCCCGCGCGCTCATATGACCTATGCAGTTGCGAGCGCCGTAAAACACTTTACAAAAAAAAAAAAACGGGTGTGTCTGTGTGTGTCGGTGTGTGTGTAGATAGATAGATAAATAGACATATATACAGATAGATAAATGTGTGTGTGTGTGTGTGTGTGTGTGTGTGTGTGTGTGTGTGTGTGTGTGTATAATGTTATATAGTGGAGCGGGGGAGGCTTCGAAAACTCTAGATCCCTCTTAAATGCTGATAGTACGCACGCTGTCACTGCGTGCTGTGTTTTTGTCGCCTCTCTGTGCGAAACTTTGCATCTGCTGTGAATAACATTTGGCTTTTGAGTAGGATGTATCTCAGTATTCATACCTTAGTTTGTAAGCTTTACACGTCATACTATCTTTGTTGTTGTTGTTGTTGTTGTTGTTGTTGTTGTTGTTGTTGTTGTTGTTGTTGTTGTTGTTGTTGTTGTTGTTGAAACAGACTGATGTGTTCAACAAATATGTACATGTACAATAATGACAACAACAACACAAGAAGGAGTTTTTTAAATTCAATTGTTTGTCAAAGCCTCTGATTCCCACTGCCGTCGCAAGACTTGGGACAGTGTGCGAAGTCACGTCACTCCTTGTACGAATTCTCCCGACTATATTTTTAAACAGAGTAGAAAACAAAGCTGTCACAAATTAATCCAGCTCAAAACTTGGACTTACATTAAATGTACTCATTAGTATTTTGTTTAGAAGCCGTTGGTTTCTTTTAGACAATGATACTTTTTTTTTCATTGGCGGTGTTAGTAAGACTTTGGGCATAATTATTATCAGAGAAGAGCAGAGGCCTGGAAACTTTAATAGGTTGGGGATGTCTGGCTGGAATGAACAAAACCCCAGTTGCGAGAATCAACCAAAGGCTTAATGTAGAGGACTACATCGCGCTGAAACGTTAGGTTTTGTCATTATTTTGTCATGGTCCGTGGTGTCATTCAAGTTGACATCTTTATGCATGACATGACAATTTCTCAGAGAGCGAATGCCACTAGACAATTCTTTGAAAACTCAATCATGCCAACGATGGAGCGGTCACCAGTAAAATTAAATAGCCCCGATATGAACTCTACAGACAAGTGAAGCCCATTGAAAAAGCAGCTGAAGAAACTCGACTCTGCGACAAATCCAGATGCTTTGTTTGCAACTCTGCGAGACATTGGGGGAGAAGTGACAGATAAAATTATGTCCTAAATTTAATACATTCGTTGCTTAAGGGGTGTGTGCTTTACACAAAACCAATGGCTCCTAAAGAAAGTACTAATGAGCACATTAATTTGATGACATTATGACTAATTTTTAGAGGTATTTATTGTGGCTGCTCTGTTTTCCGTATTGAAGAGACAAAAGTTTCCATTCGGTTGATATCCAATATTCCATATGTCCATTCAACCAACGTTGACTAATGAAACCCAATACACGCCAAAAATACACTTTTATGTTTGTTTAATTTCACACAATTTTGGCAAGTCTGATTATTCAAGGTTAATTTTGAGTGACAATATCTCTGGCGACTCTTACCGAAGATTAAATACATGTATTAGTCTGTCAGATGATGTAGAAGATGTAGCTTTAAATTGATATGCTGCATGAGTGGACTGTGCAAGCTTTAAAACGATGGTTGGGTGAAAAGGTTATCACGTTTCCTCTGGACGCCAATATATATGAGAAAGGGGTGAGGGGGAGGAAATCTTACACAATTCGAAAGCAACGAGTGTATTTTTTCTTCATTTTGCTAAATATTTTAGATCTCTATACCAAGTTGAGAGGTTTAAACAAAAGATAATAAAAAGATGAGAGAAACAAACAAACAAACACACACACTCACACACTCACACAAACAAGCAAACAAACACATACACTCACACACTCACACAAACAAGCAAACAAACACACACACTCACACACTCACACAAACAAGCAAACAAACACACACACATACACACACACGCACACACACACACAGAGACGCACAAACACACATACACACATTCTCTCTCTCTCTCTCTCTCTCTCTCTCTCTCTC
>NW_004797376.1:891675-897591 GCF_000002075.1 Aplysia californica | reverse complement strand
CTCTCTCTCTCTCTCTCTCTCTCTCTCTCTCTCTCTCTCTCTCTCTCTCTCATACCCCTTCTTTCTCACATAAGCAGTTTAAACTCATATCAGCTGATGACAGTCTTGGCCAAAGTAAACAAAGATAAAACTAGTAACAACCCAGACAGTGTTATCACTCAGTTACTCAATCTAACGCATTCCGTATTTCAAGAAATGGGGACAGGGAAAGGTGCCCCCATACCCAATGGGGACAGGGAAAGGTGCCCCCATACCCAAAGGAAATCTGACGCCTTGATCATTGTGCAGGGAGAACTTACCACGTTATACCTTAAGTGCGGCCAACTTTATTATTTTATTGCTTCGACGAGATGGCACTTAAAGACTGTGACTATTGTCGCTGGGTTTTCAGAATGATAATAATGCGGTGAAATGTATTATAGCCCTTACAAGCAAGCACGCAAGCAAGCACGCAAGCAAGCAAGCAAGCAAGCAAACAAGCAAGCAAGCAAGCAAGAGTACACAGCGGGGGTACCCGTGCGTGTGTGTGTGTGTGTGTGTGTGTGTGTGTGTGTGTGTGTGTGTGCGTATGTGTATAGGTGTATGTGTATTTGTCTGTATGTGTGACAGGAACGGTGTCTGTGTATCTGTGTGAGAGTATGCTTGGGTTAGAGTGAATGTGTGTGTGTGTGTGTGTGTGTGTGTGTGTGTGTGTTTGTGTGTGTGTGTGTGTGTGTGTGCGTGTGTGTGTGTTTATGTCTGGTTCCGAGCGTGTGTGTGTGCATTGGTGTAAGTGTATATGTGAGAGAAAGAGAGAGAGAGAGAGAGACAGAGAGACAGAGAGACAGAGAGACGGAGAGACAGAGAGACAGAGAGACAGAAAAAGTGAGGGGATGGGGAACTTTTTAGGTGGGGGGGGGGGAGTTCAAGAATAGAATATAATGTTCGCTGGGATAAAAATAGAACAGATTAGATCTACATTTGTTATTTTTCCCCGCCTGCCGGCATTTTCCCGATAACGTTTTTGGGGAATAATATTTTTTTATGTGTTTGAATATACTTGAATTATAGACCGAGCACACTGTAATCGCATTGCTGTTTGTTCTCTTTGAAAACTTCTCTGCGCTGGTGTGCACAATTGGCACACAAATATGGGGCCAAACGTCAGTCTCAATAATATAGTCGAGAGGATATGCAATTTGGTTGCAACTAGATCTAGAGTTAAACTGGCATTCCTCAGGGAACTGTCATAACGCCAGGGTGCACTGACTTCATCATCATTTTCCAGTGCCTGATCTGTAGCAGACCTCGGCGATCATGGTTCTCCATTCATTCTTTTACTCGGATGCTCTTAAAAAGCTACGTTTCCCTGATCTTTCCCTGTCACCCACTTGTTCAGGTTCCCCAAGTAGGTTGCTCTGGGCCTACCACTGCCTTGTTTACCGCTGCACTGTCTTAGATATTAAAATACAAGCCAGAAGGTATTTTCAAGAGCGGTTTCAATTTTTAAAATGTAGATGGGTTTTTAAAACACAATTTAGATCATTTAGGAGTCAGGTTTCTGACCCTGCCTGTAATTGGGCCAGCCCAGACTTAAAGTGATACAGCACCCCAGCAGAAAGACCGAGATTCTCGTTAAAATGTCTCCCCACCCGGGATTACAACTTGGGTCTCTTGCGTGCGACAATGAAGAGTCTAACTGCTACACCACCGACGCCCCCCTGAGCAGATTAAAAGAGGGTTCTTTCTGTTTTGTCAACAGAATAAAAACATAAATGAGTTTGTCATATCTGACTTGCTGCAAGAGTCCGCCGTAAGCTTACGGCAGTTGCGAATTACATTACAGTTTATTGTTGTTGTTACTGTTGTTGCAATCTCCAAAGTAGAAGAAGGATAATTAAAGCCATCAGTCTACACTACCACAGCAGAACCAACTTGATATTTGTTGAGATGGACAACATTTGATGTGGTCGTTTTCGGCATGCGTGAACACGTCAAAGGTTAAGGAACGCAAGGCTGGAATAACAGAGTAGCCTACGAAAGATCTGGGTTTTTTTTCTTTCTTTTTTAGAACTACATTGTTAAGATGCATTTAAACTAGTGGTTTACTCGATTAGTTTGCTTAGTTCGAGATAATTACGAATAATATGACATTAGATTTTTCATCAGAACTTAAAATTAGATAATTTTTGTTGTTTCCCCTGTCAAGGCCAAAGGCCAGTGAATCACCAGACGACCCCTCTGAACTGCCACAAGCGGCATTCCAGTCGACCCGACTTTTATTGGGAGGGTACAGGGTCGTTTTGTAGGACAAATCCAAACGAAATTATCACTGATTGAATAAGTAAAAACTGGTGCTCTAATTCAAGAACCAATTTCAAAATAGACATGCGACTTTTGGTCTGTTTGTTTCTGCTTGGATGGACATTCAGTGAGGTCGACAAAATGATAAACTCCTAACCCATTGGTTCCTAAGCTCCTGATCCTAATTTTACCCAAAACTTCGCCTCCCGTGACCTTCCCTGCTCAGGGAGAGAAAGCTTCAAAGCGAGAAAAAAATGGGGAAAAAAAGAAACCTCAGTAATTCAGCACAAGAATGTGATCAAAACGAGGAGTCTACGGGAAAAAACGGGCAGTCACACAATGGAATTGTGAGGATGTCAATTTTAACATCTTGCTGACTCATAACTTTATATTATTTGTTTAATTGGTGAAGTATTGTTTTGTTGAATGGGAAATCTAACAACAATAATCAACCAACAATTGAACAGAAATACAGTTATTGAGTTAACATGCCTTCAAAATTGTTACCTTCACTATTTTCAGTTTATGAACATTCACGTTATTCCCATGACAGTTCATAATATGTAA
Organism: Aplysia californica; assembly: GCF_000002075.1. NCBI lineage: Eukaryota > Metazoa > Mollusca > Gastropoda > Aplysiida > Aplysiidae > Aplysia > Aplysia californica. The sequence goes on along the minus strand of NW_004797376.1, from coordinate 894,741 downwards.
AAGGACGTTGACATGTTGATATCTCATTATGTGGTGTATTCATTGCACCGATCTGTTAGTGTTTAAGTGTTATCGCTACGTCACTTTTAGCTGATGATATGGATTGGTTTACTCTTATCATCGTTATTTGTTGTTGTTGTCTTTTTAATTGGTTGATTGGTTAGTTGGTTGGTTAGATATTTAGTTGGTTAGTTAGTCAATCATTCAGTTAGTCTGTTAGTTATCTAATTGACTGGTTGGTTGGTTTGTTAACTAGTTGGTTAGTTAATTAGTTAGTTAAATCGTTACTTAAAGTGTTCATGGTGTACGTACTTATTAATTGTAGTCATGAACCCCTCTCAAGGTTCCCACATAATTACAATAGCTTTCTTGGCCAGCCTGTTTATTCCAGTTTTTCCTAATTACCATTCCTCACTCCTGGGGACAAGTAGTGCCATCACTATTGTGCGCGTATTACGTTTATGTGCCGAATGCTGTTTGTTTGAATTCGTTCTGGGGTGAACAGTGGACTTAAAGAGCAGAGTTCATGGGATTGGAGGGTTGTTCTTTGTTGTTGTTGTTTGTTTGTTTTTGGGGGGTGGGGATATTGTTGTTGTTGTTGTTGTTGTTGTTGTTGTTGTTGTTGTTGATGATGTTGTTGTTGTTGTTTTGTTGTTGTTTTTAGGGGGGGGTTCAAAGTATACAGCGTCCAAAACGATTAGGTAGGAATCAAACTGGCAACTTCTTTTTGCAAAGTTCAACATCTGATCTCCTGATTAGTTCACATCTCAGGTGTACATTTTGAGAGTGGAGAAGTGGGAAAGCACTAACATTTAGGTTCAGAAAACGTATGTAGAAGATAAGAAACGGTGCGAAATGGATTCTTTTTACTTGGCCTTTCTTATGAATTTTTGCTCAGCCTTTCTGCAGCTACTTCTTAACTCCTTCTTACTGCTGTCTTTCAGCCACATCCTTCGTCTTATGGTAGGAAATATCTAACGCCTAGCCTTCTCAGATAAGGGCGAAATGTCTCGGAGGTCCTGTGTGCAAGTTGTGCTCATTAAAGATTTTTTGGAGGTTCAAAATCGATAAGAGTAAGCTTCGGCCGCCACTCGGGCAATGTTCAAAATTTCCTACCAAAATTCTTAATGTGTCCCGCGCGCTCATATGATCTTGTCCAGTTGCGTACGCCGTAAACAATTACCAAAAAGAAAAAAAGGGCAGAATCGCTTACTCCCGCCCGTGACTGAACACACTTGCCGATTCCTAATCTCTATTATGATATAATTTACCTGTCCCGACCATAGGTACAGGGGATGATACGTTATCTCTCTCGGTTGTGTCTAAAATTAGTCTTGCTGACCGTTCTTGTCCCAATTTCATGATGTCAGTGTAAAATATAGAACATTTGCAAAATTTTCCACTCTGTTTCTGACGCAAAATCATTTTCCAACAGGCATTTATATCACAAATGGATGTAAGTCGTTGATGATGTTGTACCATATTTTTCAAGAAGCAGCATAGTTTGGATTCGCATGTGTTTGTTGTAGGGTAGCATAAAACAGTATGCAAATGGAAGAATCTATCGTCCACCAAAATTTTCCAGATATCTGAAGTTTTCTAGATATGGTAACTTTTGTGAGTAAGGGATACAGCAACTATCTGGTACATTAATTTGAGGAATACGACTTTAAAGTTACATTTCGTTAGATTACGTAATGAACATGTAATTTAAAATCTTCCATAAACATAGTTTAAAAGAACAATTGGTGTATATAAGCGTGCTATATATAAATATACTGAACGCCATTAAAATGCAACGTTTTCAAAAGTTTATTAAAAAAGCCAAATATGCTTTGATCGTCATGATTTTTGAAGACGCAAGTGAGCAGTTGTTATTCCACACACCCATGCCCGAGTTTTGCTATTTCCAGGGGTAGTTTTCCTCACAATAGAGTAAATTATGCTTTAGTAAAATGTGTTACTTAGTTGTTATATTATAAAAGAATACAAAAGCATTTACCTTGAATATGACCCTTAGCTCTTTCCAAACAAAAGTTCCAGCTTTTTTTCGACCATTTAAAAAAAAAATCTTTTATTACAAGACTCCTTAAATTAGCGAATCTGACCGAATCTTTAGCTTCCGCCTTGTTCATGATGGAAAATCTGCCTGAGAAGCAGCAATACGGCTAAAATGCAGTGCTTGTATTGTTCTAAACTTAAACAAAGATTTAAGCACACTTGAAATATCCGAGATGGGCAAAGAATGGGACAATCTCGAGTGAACAGCCCTGTTCAAGAGAAGCAGACTTTGCTGTCGTATCCTGCGAAATCGTTTCGTTTCGCAAAAGTAACAGCCCATGGCATACATGGAGTACGTGAAAATGTTTCTGTCATCAGTGTGTGTGAGGCGTGAAGCAGTAAGTACAGGACTTAGATCAAGAACGCCTTATTTAGAGCTGCAATTAACAAAGCCGCGACAACAGCGCCGTCCTTATGGTGCGAAACTGCACAAAGAAAAATCAGAATCTCTCAGTCATCTAATACGACACTCCTGCCCTTACACTGCCCATTTAACAAATAACACAATGTGTGGAAGATCATAACATGAATGTCTTGGACTGGCCTGTGTACGTACCCAACATGTGTCCAACAGAGCACGTATGGAATTAACTGAACTGCAAAGTGTGAGCCGTTTTGCGCATCTGCAGCTATTGGGAGATCGCGCTGCTGCGAAAGTGGGAGAGAATTTCCAAACAAAACATTGAAGATGTTATAAAATCCAAGTGAAGAAGTGTTTTGGTCTGTATAAATGATTATGATAACCATAAGGGTGAGAGATTTTTTATTGAGCTTCCATTTGTGTTTATCTGCAAATTTGTCTCCCTGGGTTACTCCGAAAGAAGTAAGACAAGGTATCGAAATCAGTTGAAGTGTGTGATCAAATTGATTCACATTTGATGGAAATTAAATATACTTTAAAAAACACTTCTTTTAATCTATATTCATTTGATACAAACGGGTAGACTCTGCGAACAAAGTGTTGCGTTTTTAATGGCGTTCAGTATATTTTGTATATATATATAT
>NW_004797376.1:869520-891002 GCF_000002075.1 Aplysia californica | reverse complement strand
AGAGAGAGAGAGAGAGAGAGAGAGAGAGAGAGAGAGAGAGAGGAGTGAGAGACAGAGAGAAAGCTGATACATGCAAACTGACTCCATAGAGCTTAACAACCTCGGAAATTTCCCCCCAGGTTGCCAACGCGCTACAGATAAGACAGCTGAGAGGTCAGTTTGGACCAATGCAACAAGAAAGTAGATTCCAAGCGAAGGTTACATGTACTTGGATGATAACATCAAGATTGTCCCTTCCACTCAAAAGCAGTATATAAGGACAAGAGTGACAAAAGGATCTCCCCCTTAGACAGAGTTGTGAAAGTTCGAGGACGGATGAGGAGGTTTTTGATCCCTTCGGAAAGTTCATCTAGTCTTCAATTCTAAGAACTGTAAGTTGCTGATTATAGTGCGGCCAAGAATTGTCTTGGCGCAACTTATCCCCAAATATAGTTTTAACGGGTGAATCAATGTCCTCCATACTTTGCACAACAGTTTCTGTCAATTTGGTGCAACCTGATTTTTTTTCTACGATAAATGAGGCTAGATTTTAAATCTTTGGGGCTCTCGTGGTCTAGAGGTACGGTGTTCGCCTCTCATTCAATAGGTCCCTCGGTTTGGAAACCTGACTGCGACGGAAAAAGTACTTCTGAAAAAATTCTCTTTTCCTGCTCTCTAATTCTGTTATATCATCTGCTTTCCTCTCCTCTTTCTTTCCCGCCTCCCTCTCCCCTGTTCTGGGCTCCTTCTTAATGCTGTCTTTCAGCCATATCCCTGGTATGTAAGATGTAACACCAAGCCTTCTCGGATAAAGGGGAAAGATTCTCGGAGGTCCCGTGTGAAAGTTAGCACGCTGAAGAACCCTTAGTGGTTCTAAAATCAATAAGAGTAGGCTACGGCCGCCACCCGGGCTAAATTCAAAACTAATTCCTACCAAAAAATCTTAATTTGTCCTTCGCGTTCATATGACAATATACAGTAGAGAGTACCGTAAAACACTTACCAAAACACCCACTTCTCTCACACAGATTTTTGAATACCCATATTGACCTACGTCACAGCTAAACAGTGACACTCTTTTATGGAAAAACTTGTATTTAAAAGAAATGATTTAACGTGAACTTTTTTTTGCACTAAAGGTTCGGAAAACATGCGTTCAAGAAGCGTAGTGTCCTGATTAGAACAAAGGACAGACTTGATTTTAAAAGCGATACTGTCCCAGCTCATGGAATGTAAACATTTCAAAATCAGTAGAAACCATTCAATTTTTTTAAAAATTAGTGCTTTTTAAGAAATGTTCTAGAATACAGCTAACAGCTCTTTACGAAAATGTTGATCTATTAAGACAAACTGGTACAAGTCATTGTGTAAAAGTTTGAGAGCCTATTTTTTTTATAGTTGGAGATATTTGACAATAAGTTGCGCCATGTATCTTTGACCGCACTATAATGTAGTTCGTCTATGTCCTAACAATCCACTCAAGTCTGTTTGAGTACTATTAAAACCAGAGACCAAAATTTGTTTTTGTTGTGTTGTTCCTATCAGAAATCATGAGAAAAAGGAAAATTGTAAGCCTTGACCATAGTATTAAACTGCATTTTGGTGATGTTGTTCTATGGTAGAGATTTGGGAGACTAAAAAAATCTAAGCATCGTGAAATTTGAATTGTTTGCGACAGCGACGAGGTACATTTTACCCTGGCTTACAAGCTTTTTAAAAACATAAATCTAAAAACAGTGTAGTGGGTATTTGAAAGATGGCTGAACTTTTTTTAGTGCTCGATGCTGATAAGGAAAAGAATCTGACAATATTATGATCAAATAAAACACACGTTCTGTAGTCCCTTGTTCAGTCTAACTGAAAGATTTGTTTGACTTTCCTTCTTTATTTGTGTTTTTGTCTTTTTCTTTTTATTCATGTGAGGAGGCAACCCCTCCCCCTCCCACACACACACACACACACACACACACACACACACACACACACACACACACGCACACACACACACATACATACACACACACGCACACACTCACACAGACAAATTATATACATCAACACATAAAAAAACGCACGCGGTCACACATAATACAGGTACTTGACATTGCGATGCCTAAGAATTACACTGTTCTTTTGAGTGACTGTGACCATTTGGTCAGAAACCGATTAATTTTATATCTGCTTTATTAAAATCGTAAGATTATTCGTAGTTGTTATCAAAATATTCAAAGAACTGCTTTTGAAAAAAGCTTGACACACGAAAATCAGAAATGTTTAATGTCAAATTCCTCAAAACTAGGAAGTGAGCAGGTAGACCTTTGTAGTTCTATATTTGGGCAAACTGTCAATAGTTGATATGTTCGACTTCGAATGCCTCTGTAAGCACAGTAAGAGTTGGGGTTGTTATGTCTCTTTAATTGGGGAACACGCGAGAGATAAGACACTCACACACTAAGAGCTCTATTTACGAGGACCTGGAAAATCTGTTTGTTTTTGTAAAGTGTTTTACGGCGCTCGCAACTGCATAAGGTCATATGAGCGCGCGGGACACACCTAATATTTTCAGTTTGAAGGAAATTTAGAACTTTGCCTGAGTGGCGGCCGAAGCCTACTCTTATCGATTTTAGACCACCAAGGGATCTTTAACGTGCGCTACTTGCACACGGGCCCTCTGAGATTTTTCGCCCTTGTCCAAGAAGGCTAGGTGTAGATCTTTCAAACCAGAAGATCAGGGGTTTGGCAGAAAGACAGCAGTAAGGAGGAGCCAAGGAGTAGCAGTAGAAAGGCGGCAGAAAGAGTCAGGAGCCCAGAGGAGGGGGCAAAGGAGGTGAGGGGGTGGGGGCAGAAAGTGGAAATGAAAGCAGACAACAGAACATTGCTAGAGAGCAGGAAAGGAGGTGAAAGGAGACAATTTTTGAATGAGAGGCCAACACCTTAACCTCTAGGCCACCTGGAAAATGATATCTAAGGTCGAACTTGAAAGGCAATTTTTATTCTTACCCTGCTTTTAAATGCGACAAGAAAAAGATGTGGGGAATTGGAGAAGTGCAAGTTTGATAGAGAGGTACAGATAGAAAGAAGATAGAAAAAAAAAGAGAGAGAGAGAGAGAGAGAGAGAGAGAGAGAATGAGAGAGAGAGAGAGAGAGAGAGAGAGAGAGAGAGAGAGAGAGAGAGAGAGAGAGAGAGAGAGAGCAGGCAGAGAAAGAAACAGACACACCAACAAAAAGATAGACAAGCAGATAGAGACAGAGAAAGAGAGACAGACGAAGAAAAAAATGCAAAGAGTCAGAGAGTCAGATATATACATAAATACATAAATATACTACATTATATAATGTATATTATATATATTATATATATATTTTATATATATATATATATATATATATATATATATATATATATATATATATATATACATACATAATACATATCTGTCAAAAGGGTCGGGTGGACCACAGCATAAGTCTATAATACTACAATGGCTTAAAAATCCATACAGCATGTATGCACAAATGCATATTATAAAACGATACAAATAATATGTTTATTAACGTATATGTAAGTAAAAATTGAAAAATATAGACGGAATAAAAATGTATAAACACAATTTATGTAAATAATTTTAGAAGTATGGACGAAATAAAATACGGTAAGCAATCCCAAAAAATAAAAGATACATTTACAGTGAAATAAATATCAGTTGACAAAAGCAGAACATTTTAAGAATTATATTCTGGTACTAGAAGTGTGCAAAGGTATCACAGTGATCTAGCAGACTCTCACCCTCCCTTTCCTCTCTCTCTCTCTCTCTCTCTCTCTCTCTCTCTCTCTCTCTCTCTCTCTCTCTCTCTCTCTCTCTCTCTCTCTCTCTTTCTCTCTCTGTTTCTCTCCATCTCCCTCTCTCTCACTCACTCTATTCCTCTCTCTATTCCTCTCTTCCTCTTTCTCTCACTTTCTTTCTTTATTCCTGACTTTCTCTCTCTGTCTGTGTATCTCTTTCTCTTTCTCCCCCCACCCGTCCCTTCTCTCTCTCTCTCTCTCTCTCTCTCTCTCTCTCTCTCTCTCTCTTTCTCTCTCTCTCTCTCTCTCACTCTCTCTCTCTCTCTCTCACACACACACACACACACACACGCGCGCGCGCGCGCGCGCGCGCGCTACCTTTTTCACTCTCGTTCAGCAGTTGCAGTAAAATATAGCTGTTCTTTTGATAGGCCGGTGTAACTAAAATATGGTGTTTTATCTTTTTCTGAAATGTATTCATAGATTTGTCTTCCCCGGTGTTCTATGATAACATGTTCCAGACTTGGGTACCAAAAGGAAAGAAGGAGCCCTGGCCATACAACGTATGGCTAGTTGATTCAATTAACACAGTTTTGTCTTGTACTAATCGTAGTTGCTTCGTTGGAGCATACGTATAAATGCAACTATGTAGTGCTGTTGCAAGCCCGTTGTGAGATGGAAAACACAAGAGACAGATCTTGTAAATAATGCGTTTGTCTGTGGGTAACCAATGTGATTGAGGTCATATGGTATCTATTGTCTTCTTTCTTTCTCCATGAATCGGGCAGTATGGTTCAGAACAATTTGGAGGCGATGAAAATTATTTGGAAGTTCTGCAAGTAAAGAATTAGAGAAATCTTGTCTTGACCGTGCGAGTGGTGTTTCTAGTGCTAGTATTTTTAGCTATATTTTCGTCAAAAGTAATTTCTTATGCTTACAATTACGAAGAAGGACATGGGCACATTGGGGTCCAGAACTATATCAAGTTGGATTTTGTTTGGATAATGTTGTGGCTATTAACTTTGACGTTTATCATTGGTGTCTTTCTTATAATGTAGCTATGTAAAATGAGAATAATGTCTGTTTTTCCTCATATTGTTAAAGCAGATTAGGCGAGGAGTGAAGCAAGGATGTGTTATGTCACCAGACCTCTTTAACATGAACAGCGAAACAATCCTTAGAAACATAGAAGAATGTCCAGGTCTCAAAGTAAATGGAGAAAATATTAATAACATCAGATATGCAGATGACACAGTTTTAATATCAGGCACCGAAAAGGACATTCAATTGCTTCTAGATACTGTTGTAACAGAAAGTCAACGTAAAGGATTATTGTTGAATGTAAAGAAAACAGAATGCATGGTAATATCCAAAAAAGCAGCAAATCCTAGTTGTAATCTCATTAGCAAAGATGAAAAGATAAAATCAAGTCCAACAGTTTAAATATCTAGGATATATGATAACGTCTGGTGCCAAATGTTCCACAGAAATAAAACGGAGAACTACAATGGCTAAGGCTAGTTTCAATAAAAAATGAGCCCAATCCTGAAAAATAGAAACATCTCAATGAAATCCAAAATGAAACTCCTGAAAAGCTATGTTTGGTAAACCCTTCTATAAGGCTGTGAAAGCTGGGCAATCACTAAAGACAGTGAAAATAAAATAGAAGCAACAGAAATGTGGTTTCTTAGGAGACTGGTAAGAGTATCGTGGAAGAAAAAGAAATCAAATGAGGTAGTGCTTGATGAAGCCCACGTGGGACGCTCAATGTTAAAAAGAAATCCGGAAACAACAAATGCAGTTTTTGGGACACCTGAATAGACATAAGGGTCTTGAACATCTAGCTCTCACTGGCAAACTTGAGGGCAAGCGAGGCAGGGGTAGGCCCAGAACAACGTACGTAGGGAGCCTAAACAAATTGGTAACAAGGACAGATCAGGGAAATGTAGCTTTTTTGAGAGCATACGAGCAACAACAAAAATGAATGGAAAAACCATGATCGCCGATGTCTGGCATTGGATGATGATGATGATATACACATTGTTAAAGTTTATTGCTGGTCATCCTAAGCTTGAAATGTTTTATACATTGGCTTGTTTCATTACTCATTATAGCGATGTCGTTAATATTGCCAGCAATATACATTTGCGTGTCATCTACATAGCTAATATGGTAATTCATATTGATTTGTTTAAAAAGTGTGTTAACCAGCAGGTGTGTATAAAGTGTGAAAATAACGGGCAAGATAACGATCTTCCTGGTACGATACAAACCATTTTAATGCAGTGCCTGTTGTCCTGAAACTAGAACGTTTCTAGTCGTCTTATGAGAGTGTCATGATCTATTGTGTCAAAAGCTGCTGACAGGCCAGATAAGAGCAACATCCGCCTAACAGCAACCTAACCTTGGGTAACGGAATTTTTCCTATAGAAAAAACACTCTTTACCAGTAACATTTTCCTTTAACAGAAACACTCGTTGCTATCGATTGTTTGACAAACATTTTTTGGGACGTTTTATAAACAGTGTAAACACCGAAACTGGCCTATAACTTCAGTGTGTATGCGTGCACCTTTCCTCTCTTGTTATCTCCTGCGTGGTCCAAAACTACACTAAGCTAAGTACAGGAACTCCGTTCACACCAAGGATGTAAGTACAGTAAGGTTAACAAACCTGGGACCCGAATGAGTCAATTCATGTCTGAGAAACATCGCCACATATACACATTCAATAAAGAAATACACATTCTTTTTCGACAGTATTTTATTTACTTTCATCGGTGCATATCTTTGACCTTGTAGAAAAAAAAAATCCGTCCAATCAGGTTCTTGGTCAGAAAAACAGCAATTTCGGCTACCATTACAAGAGCAAATGTGAATTTTTGCACAGATGTATTACCTAACACAGCTAAGTGTCTTACCAACCAAAATACAAACATTCTTTTAAAAAGTGACATGTCACAGTCCAATTTTTATTCTTTTTTAAACAACATTATTGAATTCTAGCTAAATAAGTTCAGCATTAGTTCCCTGGTCTCGCATGCTTACTTTTTGTTTGGGGGAGACCCTTGAGCTGTTGTAGTTGTTGAGGGTCAATAGCAGGACTAGGTGCAGCCTCTGCTGATGTAACTTCATAGTTTTATTTTTACTGTTACTTTAATCATGTCACCATTGATAATGTCATAAACATTAAAACTGTTTTTTTGAGCTGATAGTGAATCAGCAAGAGAGATTAATAGTAAGCTATAAACAAAATACAGTCTAGCACGCACATGCAGCAATCAGCCGGATGCGGAAATCTGTTCGTTAAGAACGAATTTTGATATGAGATAGTATAACTTTGCTTGATCTCCGATCGCAAATGTTGATTTTATTGAACTAGATTCTCCTATGCGTGTTTCTAACGATTCCGATTTCACTTTCAGTGATTTCCTTATATAAAGATCAATAGGTTCGTGTATGTACGAACAATTTCCATTTTATTTATACGTCTAGAAGGGCAGTGCATTCTGTACAGCTTGTGAAAGTTTCAACTAGACTCTATGCGTCGCTTTTCAGTATTTTTAAAACTATTTTTGGGGACACATGCCCGGTGTTCCTCTATTGAGGTTGTTTTAGATATAGCATCTCATACAATGGAGCTTCACACAGAACAATAGCATTTCCTTAATTTACATGAACTATGCAGATCTTGTGGAGGGGGAACACTCACTTTTAAACAAAATGAAAAATAGCAAGAACGTAGGCCAAAACAACACAAAAATCTAGGGCAAATAATTAAATAATCAACAACAACAAACAGCAGACGAAAAGGTAATTTAAACACCAAAACACCTCGTCTTCTTTCACGACAGAATTATCAAATAAAACACAACACGATATAATATAAACACATCAGATTTCCAGACATCAACATTCATGCTTTAGTTAGTTACATCTCACAAGAAACACGGACTGCATATAATGAGTCTCAGGACAACCCATTCACCACATGTTTTACTAATCAGCAAATAAAAAAATAAAAAACCAATAGTAATTTGGCTAAGAAATCCCTAATGAGGCCATGGCAACCTTTTCCTTTGGAGTTTCAAGGAAAGGCGTTGTAGGTTAACCTTTTCTCCTCGCGGCGCTCCACGTTGGCGCCCTGTTCTTCACACCAATTCCACCTTAGCAGTTGCGAGCGCCGTAAAACCTTATACTATACATACTATACACCAATTCCAAGGTATAGCCCTACTCTTTGGCGCCCACTGTTTCACAACTTTTCACATCGCCGCATGCCACCATGGCATCAAGTAGTTGTGCATACAACAAAAAGCTTGATTTTGCGTTTTTCTCTATTAAACTTTCAAAAACTATTCAGATTCCATTTTGAAATTGTGTCTTGCTGTCAGAAGTTCACCTTGAACACCTTTCGATTTACTGGTGAATTTCTGAGATCACTCGCGAGAACATTTCCGAAACGTTTTAAATACTTATTACGCCGAAAGGTGTGGCGTTTAGACCGACGCCGAGAAGACTCACTCCCAAGCGAGTCATAGACTCTACATACATAGAAAGATCGGATGGTGAAGATGATGTTGAAAGGGCGCCATTGCTATGCCGGTTGACAATAAAGCATAATCGTTAGATTTTCTAAAGAAGCGACCCGTAGTGAATGGGGTATATGTGAAATTAGAAAATGCGTAGGCAGTGATGATGAGAGGATGGACAATAGGGCTGACTGTGATGTTAAAATCACGCTATGGAAACGGATGCAGCTGTAGAGCTGTAAAGGACAGTATCGCACGCCAACAAAAATTAACAAGAATTAGTAAAGGGATAAAAGATAAATTGTTTCGGGTTCGAAAGACAACTTTCCTCGTGTTTCTCAGTTCACTGGTACTCGGTAGATTCAAAGTATCAAAAGCCCAAAAAACATTTGCATCAGATATTTATTGATTGGTCATTACAGAGGAGTTGATAAACTTTAATAAAACTGAAGCAAAACGAAAAGAAAGGAAAGAGATCAATGGTGAAGATATGCAAACCTTAGCAAGTCGTTTACGTTGCAAAACCATGAAACCAGATTCCCTTGTAGAAATGGAATGATTCTGTGTTACATATTTTAGTTCACATGGGCATGCTCAAGATACTGACTCTCTACGACCACTGCTCTTGAAGCCCTGATTTGCACTCATCTTTCTGCTGACATATGATGTACATGTAAAGAAAAGGATTCTTTACAGTTCTTGCTTCTCGTTTCATTATTCAACCAGTGCATCACGGAGAGCTTTATCATGACATTCAAAAGATAAAGTCCTTTAGGTTATCCCGTATCTACAGAAGAAAATTCTCAAAACTGTAAAAACCATAACAGGAATTTTTATTGATGAAAGCATGGTGTATTTCAAAGGCCATTACCGATTCAAGGCTTATCTAAAGGATAACCCCACCGAGGAAGAATTTAAACGTAGTGTGGTTTGCAAGAGAAAATCACGGTACACCTATTAGAGCTGTACAGTGTCAAAAGATGAATCAGTAATAACCGTAATTGTAACTGTAAGTTTGAATATGCCACCCTTAAAAAGGGTCAACAGCCCCGTATCGACCTCTCACTTGCAAAATTTTGCTAAATCAAGCAAGTTGGTCTACTTTTTAAAGAGAGTTTTCATCCTTCGGTAGCCTAGGCGAGGGAAAACCCCTCAAAGATTATAAATTTTCCTATTCAAAAAGATTTAGCTTTGCAGACGTATTCCACGAGGCAATTCGTTGTTTCTCTTTGTTAAAAAATAACAGTCACAAAACCCAAGGTGGAAAGTTTTAAGTGAGAAGGCTCTAAAAGAGGAACCGAAACTTAACAGGTTTTGGAAGTGTATAAACCAGCCCTGCTGTTCAATAGGTGAAGGTGTTTGACTCGACATGACCCACTCAACATACTACTCAATGCTACCAACGGAACAGTGGTTGAGTGTGATAATGGAATCATAAACATAAACGGGTATATATTGGCATCTTTTACAGTAAAAACGAAACTTGAATCTGCTTATTATGCAATCTTGAGTGAATGAAACGAAAAGCTGAAGAAGCCAACAGGCTCGCCTGTAATTGGTTCTTTACGACGAAAAAACACCCTAGAAGCATCAGGAACAAAGAGCCAGTGTGGTCAAAAAATGGTCCGCAAGCTGGTGGACGAGGTCATGGGGTTCAGTAAATCCGACACAGTTTGCAATATTTCTGTCTATGAGAGAGGCATGTTCTCAAGGAGTGCCAGTTAGCTGAAAATTACACCACAGGATACAGAACCTTTAGGCGGCAGTAGAAATTTTGAACAGGAAAGGCGTGCAGAGCTGGGGTGTCAGAAGTGAACTGAAAATGCGATAATAAACTGACATTGCACTAGGGCTCAATCTACAAGGTTGCACTCTGCCTGGCTGTTTTTATGGTGAACAAAGCAGTATACTAAAGCGATACTTAAGTATACTGAGCTGTTCATAAAGCTGCTCACAACAGTACGTTTTCACTTGTTCTGTTGAATTTTCTGATAATTTCAGTTAAATCTTATATTACGGATTATGTCTGTCTAGACAGTAAACAGGCGTTTAGATAATTGAAGAAACACTATTGAACTGTTTAGTTTGTGTATCGGCGTGTATAATTTGCCTTGAAAGCTTTACCTTTTTTTAAGCCTTATACTCTCTTCTGTACTGATGGCGACTTTTGTTAAAGATAGTGAATATTATGGTCCTAAAAATGACACCTGTGTTGACATACATTTGAACTTTACTTTGACTCCAAATACAAACGTTTATGATTTAAAACAATGGAGATTAATTTCTTTGAAAATACGCCTAAATCGTGGGCTTCCAGGGAATAGCGTTTTTAGGGAATACGCTCCGTGAAAGCCGCACGATGCGAAAAGGCTCGGAAAAGGATGAATGTGACGTGAACAAAGGCTTGATGAAGAAAAAGATCTCGTTCGGCGGGTTCGTAAGCATTTGATCCTGATTGTGTAACACAGTGGTATCATTATACGTTGTACTGCGTGTCGCAGTTGATATATATGTAGTTTCAAATTTCAAACAATCATCCGTTATTCGTTTGTTTTTGTTTTAAAATTCTCTCACTGGCTTGTCCCGCTACCTACTACGTAGAGAGTAGAGCAGGACATTTAAAACGCCTGGTCAAGCTAATGCTAGTTAACTAATCCTGGCGTTGGCGCGGTTGATAGTTGCTCCCCCCCCCCCCAAAGGGGCAAAGTACCACTGAACGTCTGTAAAGGTTCGGTGCACAGAGGGCGCCTATGTTAGACAACTGCAGGTGTTGTATTGACGTAGAGTGCTGGGGTCGAATTATTTTTCTTCGACCCCAGCCGTCTTGTGTTACCTTTGTGGGTTTCGAGTTTCGATAGCGTTTTACAACAATACGATAGTAACAGCCTTGATTCAGAGTTTTCAAAATTAATGTGTCGGTCGGCTACCCCAACCCAATCCCACTCTCCTGGGGCAACTACAAAATTACATTTGGACCAGTTGTGTCCGTTGATTTCTTGCTTTAATTTTGGAACTATTTTTTTTTCGCGTTGCCTCTTCCGTTCGCCAATTGAAGTATTTTGAAACAGAGTTTGCGATTTTGAAGGTCTGCTGTGCAACTATTTCCCCGTGTTAACCATGGGACGTGAAAGTAGGATTTCCAACAGGATAAATGTTTTAGTTGTATATAATTTTCCCCGTTTCGTTAACGCATCCTTCCAGCTTTTTTCGATGCCGCTAATATTACTATGATTTACCTGTTCAATGGGTCCATAAGGCATTGAATAAAATAAGAGAATTTGTTTATTGTCTAAAGACTGGCACATCAGTTTGGTGTTTCATCACGTATACACAAGCTTGCTAGCGCCCAGGGACCCCCCCCCCCCCCCCCCACACACACACACTCACACACACACACACACACTCAAAGGCGTGCACACATATACATACTTCTCTCTCTCTCTCTCTCTCTCTCTCTCTCTCTCTCTCTCTCTCTCTCTCTCTCTCTCTCTCTCTCTCTCACACACACACACACACACACACACACACACACAGACACACACACACACACACTCACACATACACACACACACACACACACACACACACACACACTCACATGCTCTTCTCCACACACTTCTGTACGCAGTAACATAATAAAGGATGATAAAAAAAAAGAATGAACCAATCTTACTGCACATTGCTTCAGATCTCAAGTCCATGTGTCATTATGGAATGCGACAGTGGCCATTTGAAAGAGGGGTTATCTTAATTTTGAGTACAAAAGGATGAACCGATTTTGTGACACAATGTTTCAGTCATTAAGCATCGGTACATGGAATGAGTCAGTGATCATTAATTGAAATAGGAGGTGTCTAATTTGTGAATAGCTGTTCCCACGCGAAGGATTGGTCGGAAAGGGATTCAAGACCTTGCTCTCTGTGCTTGGCCTGCCAGATCCTCAGGTTTCACCGTGTGTGATTTTCTTCTTGTGAGAATATGTGAAAGATCGCGTTTATGTTCGACCGCTAACCACTAATTTCAAAGACCCAAAACATCGAATAACAACAGTAATCAACTCAGTGGGTTTTGATCATCACCATCATCCGGTGCCTTGCCGACTGACGTGGGCGATCATGGACTTCCACTTTCATCTGTCTTGCGTTGCAGCAACGGTGTCTGTTGTTCTTGCTGCTCCCAGTCATGTTGTCAACTTGTCCAGTATCTTTTCCCACTATCTGCCTCTGCCTCTCTTTCCTTCAAACTTGCCTGTTGTTACAATTTTATTCTCCAAAGCTTCTTTCCACATTGAGTGTCCAATGAAATTTACATGTCGTTTTCGTGTGTTCGTCATAAGCTGTCGTTTGCAATTTGCTTCAACCGAGACTTCTTCATTTGTTTTTCTAGCAGTCCATGGGATACGCAGCATGCGTCTTGTGAACTACAACTCTGTCGCCTCAATTGTTCTTTCCAATTGTCCATGCTTCGTACCTGTATAATAGGATAGGCTCGATGTAACTTTTCAGTGCTCTTTTTCTTGTTTCCAGTGACAGATTGGTGTTTGTGAGTATCTGTTTCATTTTGCGGAAGGTTGCTTTTGTTTGGCAAATGTGACTATTAATTTCGGTATAACATCTCCCATCTGACGATATAATGGTTCCCAAATATTTAACATGTTGTACTTGCTTGAGGGTGGTATAATTGATTTTGATATTGCAGGTTGGTGTTGAAGTTTTTCTGCTAATCACCATTGTGTCAGTTTTCTTGATGTTTAGGCTTAGGCCCATGTTGCCACCCTCTTGCACGACGACATTTAATAGATTCTCTAGGTTTTTTTCATCTTCTGCTGTAAGAACTGTGTCGAATGCATATTTTAGATTGTATACCTTATATCACCCTATCGAGATACCTGGGATTTCTTCTATGTGTCTCAAGATATTTTCACTATAGCGGGAGAACAAATCTGGTGAAAGCACATATCCTTGTCTGACTCCTCTTTTACTCTGTACGTATTCGCTCATGTCGTTTTCTATTCTTATTGCAACGATTTGATCCTGGTGCATGTTCTTGATAATCTGTAAGTCCTTTCCGTCAATATTGAGGACTTCAAGCATGTCGATGGTCTTGTCGTGCCTGACTTTGTCGAATGCTTTGGTGTAGTCTATACAGCACACATGAAGATCTTTCTGAACTTCCAGGGCACGTTCTATTGCTGTTCTGATGAGATATATGGCGTATACAGTGCCTTTGCCTTCAATAAATCTACGCTGTTCTTGGGCTATTTCTGGGAGAATTTTATTTCGCATTCTCATCATAATTATTTTAAGTAGCATTTTTGTTACGTGGCTCATGAGGCTTATGGTACGATGAGTTTCACATTCATTTGCATCAGGTTTCTTTGGTAAAGCTATGAAGATAGATTTTGACAAGTCTGATGGAATATGTACACTGTCATACATGTTGTTGTGAAGTTTGTCAGTGTGCTCATTCCAAAGTCCTCAAAAGCTTAAATCATCCCTGTGGTAATGTCAGGTCCTGCAGCTTTCTCATTCTTCATCTTCATTAGTGCTTTGATAACTTCTTCCTTAATGATTGGTGGGCCATCGTTGTCATTTTCCACTCTTCTTTGTTCATCTCTATTGTCACTGTACAGGTCACCGATTATTCTGTCCAACGTTCCAGTATCTTATCTTTATCCATGATGATATTTCGATCCTGTTGATCCAAGTGTTCTTGTATAGCAGACCTCTTTAATTTAAAAAAAAAATAAAAATTTGTGCAGATCTTTTGAGTTCGCACTGGGTCTCTTTTGCTAGATTACATTTGTGTCAGATTTCTTTGTGAAGACTCACATATTCTTCCTGATTGTTTGTCCTTCGTTCTTCCTTAAGATGAAAAATTTCTTCAGTCATTCATTTCTTTTTCTGTGCTTTTGTTGTCTTTTCTGGTATGAAGTCTTTTTCAGCCTCAATTATAGACCTTTTAAGCTATGTCTTGTATTTCTTCTAACGGGCCGAATTTGTTCTTAACATTATTCTGAATTTTTCTTTCATTTCTTTGTTTGACTGGCGTAGTGCCATGTTAAGTTTCATATTCTTGTTCTTGTTCATGTGTGTTGTTTTCAATCTCATTCTAAATTTTCCCACCACTGGTACATGGTCACTGAAACTTCTTATCCTCTTTCATTTCTGGTTCCCAGTCTATATGGGCCCACTATGTCTTCATGTCTAGTTATTCCTATTTTTGTTTTAAAATCTCCCATTACTATGACAATATCCTGTGATTTACAATGTGTCTTTGCTTGGTTTAGTTCGTCATAAAACTTCTGTATTTCTTCTTCTGTGCTTTCTGAGGTTGCCGCATACGCTTCGATGATGGTTGTATCGAATGGTTATCCTTTTAGTCTCGCGAGCATAACTCTCTCTTTTATTGTCAGGTACCCTTTGAGTGTCTTCGATGTTATTATGTTCAAGATAACCCCTACTCATCTTTCTTTTTTGTCGCCTCTGGGGCAAATGATTTTACAGCTGTCTGTCAATATACTGCCAGCTTATGTCCATCGTACTTCACATAAACCCATGATGTTAACATTCATTCTCTTCATTTCTCTCATGATGTTGTCCAGTTTTCCTTTCTGTAGCAATGTTCTCACATTCCAGGTTGCTATGCTTTTCGGTAGAGTTTTCCTTTTGTGGGCAATATCTAGATGACGGTCTTGTGTCACCTGCTGTGCATGACTGGCCCTACCGGACTAAGCAGCTCTTACAGAGCACCCCTTTTCGTCGTTATATTCATTCATTGTGTGTTGATCGATGACGTTTTGGGAAAAATACAGCAGTGGTTTCCCCTTGTATTCTGCTGGATTTGTACGGTTTACTCCGCTAGCCTTTGGGCAAAAAGGACTAACCCACAAGGGCTTTGATATTAATATTATGGTGAAACGCATCGGGGATGAATTCTCTGATCGCATTAATGTTGCCCAGGCTGTTTCTGGTGGCCACATTGAAACCTTGTAACACGAGTAATACAGTTTGATTGTGGGTGCGATACTTGTGACCAAAGAAGCTATAAAAAGAACTATTATAACCTCATTGGTCGTGACTTAGTTTGAGTTTTCCATTGCTTTTCCTTATTGAAATATTTCGTAATAAAATCAGTTCATCCTTAATAATACTAATAGAAATACTACTACTACTACTACTAGTACGACTACTACTACTACAAATAATAATACTACTAATCATCATCATCATCATCATCATCAATATCATCATCGTCATCAACAGCAGCATCAGCAGCAGCAGCAGCAGCAGCAGCAGCAACAGCATCATCATTATCATCACCACCACCATCATCATCATCATCATCATCATCATCATCATCATCATCATCCTCATTATGACGTTCGCCATAATTTGGTCCAAAAGAGCCGCACCTTTTTGGGAAGCCGTGTGTCACGCAGTGCGTGGATGTAGCTGGAGCCTTGACTCCACTGAGAACCGTCAGGTTGTTGGCCTCAGCCTTGGCTTTTGCAAGATCAGCACTAGTCACAATTGTTCTGTGGGAACTATGTGTCTGGACTTCAGGATATACTAATGAGATTCCATTCTCCCATAATCGTAGTAAATAGTAGTTTTCACCCGGAACAATCACCAGATCGCTTTTTTGAGTTACGCTTAGGTTTGTTTGGGTCTTCGTGGTGTGACACCTTTTGTTCCAGAATTTTATGATTATTGTTTAATTAATTTTGCTATTTTTTGTTTTGTTTTGTTTCGTTTCGATATGAGTCAGGAGTGGTAAATTTTTGTGAAGAAGTTCACGCGGGGCTTAGGCTAAAAAAAACCTCCGGTGACCAGAGGCCTCTGTGATAAGACACTTGACCTACGTGGAATGTGTTCTTAAGAATGTCAAGGGATGTCAGAATGTACCTCATTTAAAGTGTTGTCCAGGTGTACGATAATGTCTTATCTGGGATAAAGATCCAGCAGAAAACCTCAATTTCCTTAATAGAAGCAGCTCAAGTCAAAGATAACTTCTGCTCAAAAAAGATTTTAACTCTTTAACTCAGACACAGCAGTAGCCCTTTTCTCCCAGACACATACAGTTTTACCAGGAACACAACGCAATATTTAAAATCTTCTACACATTTAAGGCATTTACAAATGTATAACATGGGTATATCTATATGATTTTCTTAACTTAATCACATCAATTGATAAATATCCACCAAATGAAAAATATTTATATACAAGAACATCAGACATTCCTGTAGAATACATAAATCGAGCATATTACTGTAAAAATGACTGTACCAATACTCCAAACGGTATTCGATAATTGGCGTCATTTACCTCCAATAGGCTGAAGTATTAATATTATGGATGGGTGTTGGCAAA
Source organism: Aplysia californica (assembly GCF_000002075.1). Taxonomy (NCBI): domain Eukaryota; kingdom Metazoa; phylum Mollusca; class Gastropoda; order Aplysiida; family Aplysiidae; genus Aplysia; species Aplysia californica. The sequence goes on along the minus strand of NW_004797376.1, from coordinate 874,334 downwards.
ATTTATCTAATTTGACTTTATTAAATCAACGAGGTATACTAATGTTACTTTAAATTCAGTCTTCTACAAACAGCTATTTTTGTAATAATGGAGAAAAGAGGAGTATTTTCGTCTCTCTGCTGGGACGTTTTAGTCCTCAAGGCCTCGCTTGGCCCAAACAGGCATGGCCGAAACAGCCCACTTACTAAATGATCTCAATTGTGTCAATCAGGGTTTAAACACGATCGAACAGTTATGCTACAAGACGATTTGGGTTTGCACAATTTCAACACTCAGTATTACACACGGATTAAGCTCACCTTAGCTGTGATTTTTGTCTTTCATTGTGACAACGTATCTTTTTTTTGTGGAAAGGCTGTTAAACACTTGCTATGTTGTATACGTGCAACTTCTCCTTTCACAAAATGACAGTACTTCGAGGGTTAATCAACAAACATCTTTAAAAATTAAAGAGCGAAACTGGGACACGTCATACCATTTTCACACCCCACATTTTTATCACCGTTTTCAAAGCGTGCTATCAATTTAGAGTTCATTCACGAACAAATTTTGGCAACAACAAAGTTCCTGGATACTTCTAATCTATAAATGTAGCGTGTACACGAAGCTACCATAACTAGGGTTTAACTCTGGTCAAGGACACATTTGACATTTGACTGCTCTGCCTATGACATCTTAGAACATAGACTTACGGGGGAAAAACTACATACGAGTGTCTGTATACGAATGTTTTGATTGTTATGGTGACAAAACAAACGACAGTCATAGGACTGAAGACTGAAGACAGGCTTAAAACTACTAAAAGCCTATAAAGTGTATCGTATATGAGCAATTTTTACCGATTTGGTTTCACATGCAATTTGTAGACCAGTGGTCCGCACACGAAAGACTATCTACAGCTTTAGAGCTCATGTTGGTGTGACTTATGACCATACATAGACTTTTTCTATATTATCCTAGACAGTGAACTCTGACGTATTTCCGGTTTACCATGGACCAGACTATTTGTCTGATTTGAGCAAATGAGGAGAAAAGGGCACGCACCCGGGAAAGAGGGGGGGGGGGAGCTTTCGCACTCAGCTATACCAGTATAAACAGTTTGAACGAAAATGACCAGTCTAAAGCAATTTAACAGAAGCATTATCAACACGTATTTCAGAAAGAACTTACAACCACGCCATAAACAACAATAACAATAGCAACAACAGTAACAACATCAGCAGCAGCGGTAACATTAGCAGCAGCAACAACAACAATAACAACAGCAAAAATAACAAAAACAACAAGAAATAACAACTACAATAACAACAACAACAAAAACAACAACACCTACTACTACTATTACTACAACAACAACAACAACAACAACAACAACAACAACAACAACATCAATATCAATGACAATTACAACAACAACAACGGTAGCAACTACGACAACAGCACTAACAACGACTACAAACAACTACTACAACAATGGCTGCAAAGATAATGGCGACAACAACAATAACAGCAACAACAGAAAAGAAAGTACAGTGGCAGCAATACTGACACAACTAAACTTGTTTAGCATACTCTGTCGCATTATGCTGTTTTATTTTTTTTTCTTAATGTGGGTGTTTTATACCTACATCGACACAATTCAGACAATTTTGGAAAGACGCTTCGACCCTGCCTATCAGGGACTACCTGGGCTGAGAAGGACGCAACCTCCCAGCTAAAGGTATCGAGTTACTCGATGAAAAAGTCTCCCCACTCGGGAATCGGACTCCGGGTCTCCTGAATGCCAAGGCAAAGCGCCTAACCTCAACACTACACGCACCAGTTGGCATTATCTAGTGTGGAAAATTGTTACAAACGAATGGAAATATACTCAGCTTGCACTTCTTTCTCTGTTTTTATTCCCACACAGAAACGCTTGGAGCAAGCAGAAGAGTCTCCTCGAAAGGATGTTAGGACACGCAAAATGGTTGTACATCAAATTCAAACGTAATGTGAGGCATCGCGGTGAAATCAGTCGCTCGTCAAATTTGTCCATCCGTTGAACAATTTTTATCAATTTTTTTTATTTTGGCACAACACCTTTTATGCTCATATAAACACATATTTCAGTGTGGATTTTATCGAATTACGTCGTTCAACGGCACCAAAAAAAAGGAAATTTCCAGTTTCAAGGTTAAGAGGTCAACAAACCTTTGCGGCCACTAAAGCGCCAATTTTATCGACGACAATAAGCGACCTTCACCTTCTTCAATCGTAAATACTTCGAAATCTCCCCAAAAAAAAAGGGGGGGGGGGGGGGGGGCGCTCCCCCAAACGTAAATAAAAGAAAAAGCTTTAATAACTATATGCCCAACAATTGACGAGCATCTGATTTCATCGTGTTGTGGCACAAATGATTATGTTTGTTACCCTCCCCCCCCCCTCTCTCTCTCTCTCTCTCTCTCTCTCTCTCTCTCTCTCTCTCCTCTCTCTCTTTATCTCTCTCTCGCACACACACACACACACGCACACACGCGCACACACACACACACACACACACACACACACACACACACACACACACACACTCACGCTCTCTCTCTCCCTCCCTTCCCCCCTCTTTCTCTCTCTCTCTCTCTCTCTCTCTCTCTCTCTCTCTCTCTCTCTCTCTCTATCTATCTATCTATCTATCTATCTATCTATCTATCTATCTATCTATCTATCTATCTCTCGTTTTATTTATTTCAATGTTTTGATGTTGAGAGCTTTCCTGTGTTTGTTTATGTGTGCGTGTATATCTGTGTCCGCGTGCTCGCACGTGTGTGAGTGTGTGTATTTGTATGTTTATGTGTGTATGTGTGTGTATGTGTGTGTATGTGTGTGCGTGTGTATGTTTGCGTTGTGTGTATGCTTGTGTGTTCGTGTGTGTATAGCATTCTCATGTTGTAACTGTCGGAAAACATGGTTCAGTCACAAGTGAAGTAAACGATGTCACGGTTATATGATAATAAATCAAAAGTGCATTAAAATAGGTCGAGATGTCAGACGACAAAGTTCAATCACAAGTGAAAGAAAAGACGTAGCTAAAAGCGCATTATTCGGTGGGTTTTTTTTATCTCTGTGGTAAGAAGTTTAGTTTTGTGGCATCGTGGTGAAGCCAGTCGGTCGTCAAAATAATGAAATTGAAGAAACCAATATTTTCCTGACCATTGAAAAAGTTCTATCGAATTTGATTTTGAATTTTTATTTTTTTCTTTCTTTCTTTATTTTTTCTATCATTTATTTATCTAATAAATTTTCTTCATTCCTTTCTCTTTAAAAAAAAATTTGTTTGTGCTTTTTTATGTATTAGCACCCTTTATAATAATTGTTTTCCCTTTTTAAAATGCATTTGCTGCATCATGTTGATCAAAGGTACAAAAATGGGAAGTTGCATACAGTTTCCAATGTCAATTCACCTCTGTAAGTCACCAAACTTTGGCTTCCACTTTTTAACAAATTTCATCAATGAAACCCGGAGACTCTCTCCTTCAATCGCAAATACCTCGACTTCTCTTCCAGATAGATGGATATTTCTTTCATCAAAAGCAAGGCAATTAATGAACTTGAGCCGTAAGATTATATCAATAACTATATCGCTACCCTAGAATAACAATGTTCTACCAGCCCGGTATCTAGTTTGGGGCAATTTGAGTTTCAAAACAAGTTTTATCAAATGCATTTTTATGAATATCTTGATAACGACTCCGTTTAATCTTACGGATTCGATAGAATAGACAGAAAATTTCGTTTCATGATCTTATAGTAACTCAAAATATTACCAGGGCGAACATTTTTTATGTTTCTTGGACTTCACAAAATTTTGCCAAGGGTGATTTTCTCAGATTAATTTTGATTGACCGTTATCTTAGGCGACCCCTGCCGCAGATGAAAAATTTGATGTGTCAGATAATGCAGCATGTTTTTATCTTTAAATTTGTATACTGTATGAGTGGGTGGTGCAAGGCTTAACACGATGATTGGGTGAATACATTTTCAAGTATCTATTGGATGCCACTCTATACACATAATATACTATTCTGTTGATTTATTTGCTCCCATAGTTATTCATTTCTTACAGTGTCAGCCCATTTTTTTTTCATTTATCTTAAGCAGCTTTTGATGAATTTGCTACCTCAGAATTATGAAGTTCTATCTGTTCAATACCTAGTTGTGAGAAATTTGGACAGAAGCGTCGGCCTAGAAAAGCGATCGACGAAATAAAGAAATTTAGCTTTTTGCAGCAAAACTGTCTCAAAACTGAAAAAACCAAGGGCAACATGATCTGGAGAATATTTTAAAGAATTTTTTGGCGAAAACCGCATGTCGATCGATGCAGCCACTAAAAAGCCTTTTGAATAGCAAAATTCGGCCACCACAAATAGATAATAGATTTTATGTGTGTGAACGCATCGCTTGCCTTGCTTGTCCTTGTCGCTTCGTCCGCTTGCGTTCCCCAATATTGTGTATAATGCTGGCTAAGTTCGTAAAAAGAAACCCAACTTTCTCTGGCGCTTTTTTGAAGATGGTAATGTGATCGATGATGACGGTGTTGATCCTTAGTATCTTGGTCTTGTAAGGATGTACTGTAAGGCTTGGCCTCCGGGAGATTTTTTACAAGAACTCGTTTTCTGCGCCATCTGTCGATGGCTATGTGAAAGTAATGCTAAATCTTATTGATTACTCAAAGTATCCCTTGCATTTACAGTACAATGCCTTCCTGTTTTTTCTGCATGTGTAAAAATATGTTGTATATATGTATATATAATAGGAGTGTGTGCATACACATTATATAT
>NW_004797376.1:864811-868378 GCF_000002075.1 Aplysia californica | reverse complement strand
TCTCTCTCTCTCTCCTCCCCTCCCCTCCCCTCCCCTGCCTGCTTCTCTACCAGTTCCACAGTGTCTGACTTTCTCTCTTCTTTATGAGTTTCACTTTTCCTATTTTAATTATTGTTGTAGTTGTTATCGATCCCGGAGCAGCTGGGCTCTCACCCTTCAGTCCAATGCCATGTAGTGATAAGTGCTGGTTTGCTGCAGTTGCTGTAATGCTCCATAGAGTGCGTTATCAATGTTAGGTCTCGGAGAGAGAAGTGTAGCTCTGATGTCATTAAGGGCGGTACATTGGAAAAGATGATGACCCGCAGTCTCATATGCATACTCACACAGAGGACACATTGAGGAATTTCTGGTTTTATTCTGTTCAAGTGAAAGTTGAGCTGTATATTATGTTCTGTTCGTAGGAGGAAGATCGTTGTCTGTTTCTTTCTCTGTAAGTGGTTGATATTGTCGTTTCGTTTTGTTGTGGTCATATTTATGTTTGAAAACTGCTCTGCCTGTCTTTCCCAAGGCCCACCTGTTTATCCAATCTTGTTTGCTGCTGCTTTTTAATGATTTGTTTTGCAGTGCTGTATGAGGTTGGAGTGTTGGGCTGTTCCTGTCTAGATCCCATTTTAGCGAGTCTGTCTGCTCTGTCATTTCCAGGTATTGTTGAGTGTCTGGAAATCCACTGCATCATCATGTTGGCGCCACAGGATGTTATCAGGTGATGGGAGCCAAACAGTATTTGTGTCAAGTCTTTGTTTAGATGACGGACATTTTCTATCGATTGCAAGACTGATAGCGAGTCCGTGAAAATCACAATTTTCTGCGTTTTGTTTGGATGAGAGTCAAAAACTGTGCAACGATGGTGTAGTGCTGTTTCAATTGCCATCATTTTTGCATCGTAGTTGTTGCATTTCTCTCCACAGGCTGCAGAGATATCATTAGAACGTCCATCTGGGTAGTGTATTTATATTCCATATCCGGCTTTGGTTTTGCCTTTGCATGCTGAGCCGTCTGTATAGACGTGCATCCAGTTATCTGAATAGTTGTCGATAGTTTTATATGTTGCAAGCATCAGCATCACTGGATCTGAAGACGTTGTGCTACTGTCTCTGAGAGATGTCACAGTGATTGTTGGGTTTTTTTCAAAGAAATGTGGGGAGGGATGTTTGGTTGACTATTTTGGTTTCTTTTCTGTTTTGTGGTAGATGGTGACTCTCCTTTAGTTCTGTGATGTGATGCACGGTTGATTTTTGGTGAAGTCGTTTCTTTGATTTCCATGTTTCTACTAATTTCCTGTTTGTGTGGTTTGTGGCACAATCTTCTGGTTCTTTCCAAAACTGCTTTATCTTTGCGAATTCCCATGGGTTCAACATTTTAAAGAATTTCACATGCGGCAATAGGTGTAGATCTCATGTCACCGTTCACGAAACGAAGGAATCATTTTGGACCTTGTCAAGGGTGTTGCAGGTTGTTGTGCTTTACAAAGTAAGTAGGCTACTGTTGTATTCCAGGGAAGATCTGACATAATCAAGGTACAGAGGTCCCAGAGTCTGTTTGTCTGATCCCAATGAACTGCTTGCGTGTTTCTTTAAAAGTAGGAGTCTTCTTTTTGCCTTGATCTGTATCCTAGACATTTGGCTTTTCAAGTTTGACTCCTAGGTTTGTTGCTTGTTTTTCTTTGGGGGGGATTTTCATTCCTATCTTCAGTTGGAGCTTTTCTTTGGCTGTTTTATGGCTCTTTGTAGAGATGATGCATACTGTCTTCGTGCAGTTTATTTTGAGCTTCCACTTCTGACAGTAATTGTGGAGCCCCCGGAGATCTTCATTTAATTTCCCTGTTCGTACTAATGAGCTGCGACGTGTCTGCCAGAGAGCAAGATCATCAGCGTAGAGAGTCTTTGAAGATTTTAGCACCTTCGTTACACCATTGAAGAAGATCAGGAACAAAGTGCAATTCAGACAGGAACCTTGGGGTAGACCTTCCTCAAGTACTTCTCTTGATGAGTTGGCACTGTTCCTTTGGTTTCGATGTTTCGATCCGCTTAGTAAAATTTAATCCATTTATAAAGTTTTCCGTGTATCCCGAGGTCCACCATTTTCATGAGTAGGCCTTTTCTCCACACTCTCTCCTACTCCTGTTGGAGGCCTATAAAGATGGTGACTGTGTGTTTTGTCTCCTAAAAACCATTCTGGGTTTCATGACTTAGTTTGAAAAGTTGATCTCCCGTGTTGGTGCCTTTTCTTAAGCCTGCTTGGTATAGGTTCAAGCTGTTTGTGTTCTCCAGGTACCAGTAAAGGCGATTGTTATCTTTCGGCAAGCTTACCGATACATGATGTTAGTGATATAGATCAGTGGCTCTTTGCTTCTCTAGGTGGTTTAGCGCCCAGGTTGCACCGCATTTCGTTGTGTATTTTGTCTGGTCCTGGGGCTTTCTTTTGCTATGACCTTTTGAGAGCGTGTCTGAGTTCCATCATGCTGAAGTCCTACTTGAAAAAGGTGTTGTTCACGGTAGGGGCTTTGTTTTCGTGCTTAGCCTTGTTTATGAGGAGTCCATCGGCCTCAGTTAGACTACTTGCCCTGTTTACTGAAGTGAAATATCCGTTAAAATTTTTTGCCTTTTTCTGGTCTTCTGTGATGGTGCTGCCTGAAAGAAAATAGGTTTGAGGATACTTTTCTGTCTTTCACCCGAGAGGTTTCTGACAAGGGACCAAGCCTTTATTCCATTGTGTGATGGTCGAGATCTTCGCAAGTCTGAGTCTAATTTTCATTTTTGGCTTTTTTAACTGTCAGAGGTCTTTGTGTACTCTGCCCAGTTGGCTTTCTTAAAGTTCCATCGAGTCATCCGAGGGTGGTTCAGGGCTGGTGGAGAGGTGATCTGTGTAAAAATAGGCCTGTGATCACTTCCTATGTCATCAATTCCTTCGATGCAATAGGAGCTTTTTTATGTCAGATGAGCAGATGGTGAGATCAGGCCGGTTGAGAGTCAAGTGGGCTCTGTGAAATAAGGTAGGAGTGGAGTTGGCATTTTGCAGCACAGATAGGTTGCTGGTTGTACCTAGCTCTTCGATCTTTCGGCCTGTGATGTTGTACCTGGTGTAGCCCCATTCAGGAGGGTGGCCTTTGAAGTCACCTGCACAAACGTTTTTTTTCGTAGTTGGTTGCTTGCAGATCAGACAAGTCGCATGAAGTGTGTACTTCTTAGCATTGTGCCATATGGTGGCCTTCTGGATATCTGTCGGTTGGGCAGGTGATAAGTGTACGACATCTCCCTGAACATCGTATCGCAGGTAAATGGGTATACCGCACCTATTTCATTTAAGTGCATGTAGATCAAATAAAAGCATGATATTGTTTTCATTAGCCCTGTTCATTAGCATGTTTTTTATTCAACAGTTCTCTGCTTCGCCGACTCTTTCGAATGCCCAGTGAGCTCAAACAACTTTCACAACACATACCAGCAGGTAAAACCATTACTCATAACAACGTATTGTTATTATTATCATTATTATTATTATTATTATTATTATTATCATTATTATTATTATTATTATTATTATTATTATTATCATTATTATTATTAT
>NW_004797376.1:859735-863822 GCF_000002075.1 Aplysia californica | reverse complement strand
CATACATATTGTTATAATCCGGTCTGTGGAAAACAGGAACTTGTTGCGTCTGGACCATTTTGAGTGTTTATGCTTTTATAAAAGCTGAGATAGTCCTAATTATTATGCGTTTCGAATTTTTAAATTATCTTTTCTAGAAGCTGAATTATTGCATTTGAAGTAACAAAATGCAAAAAAAGTAAGAATCGAAAAAAATGCGTTCAAAGTTACACTATTTATTTTCTTTCTAATATGTGAAAGAAATTGGAAAAAAGAAATTGAGAAAATATTTTAAAGTGGTTTTCACAAGATACAGCTATTGAATAATATTCTAAAATGATTTCGAAATCCCCTGGTATTTAAAATCGACCACAAGTGATCCCACCGACTATTTTTGTCAATATCTCTGTTCCAGCTAGAACGACAAGCTCATGATTTCCTCAGACAATATAATTTATATATGCACACAAGTTAGTCAGCTGTGACTAAACTGTCTGCACCGAGAAATGAGGGACCTACTGACATGCCAGACATCGTAAGCAAACTCGCAACGAAATTATTGTGTTCTTTAAATCAATTCACAGCAGACCAACAACGAAACAAACCCGCTTTTTAAGAGCATTATCTTCATTAGTTAATCTTTTCTCTCTCTCTTTTTTATTACTTTATTTCGTTTTTTTAATCTGATTTTTTTTCTTCAGCTGCAGGCGTTCCGGTCCGTGGAATGCAGCAGAACGTGCATTCAAAAAGAAAGCCGTTCCATCTCGAGGAGCCGAAAATCCGGTCCGAGTTTGATTTGGCAGGAAGGAGCACGTACCTGCGGGTTAATGTTGAGGCCATCTGGCACAACATAAAGACACTCAAGTCGAGGTGCTCGGACCACACTGGTGAGTACTACCAGAGAGTATTTAAGTATATGATTTATGGTCTCTGGTACTACTTTTACATTTTACTCTTTTTTACCCATTTCTATCAAAGAATGCGTTTGTGTTTAATACAGAAAATGAAAATATATGCAAATGTTAAACTTATGATTATATGGTTATAAGAGAACATTTTAGCAGAATATGCGGAATTAACTATTAGGGAAAATATAGAACAATGGGTTTGTTTGTAGCTGTTTGTTATTGTTGCTGAAGATGTTTACATAGACGCCTTTACCATCCCTGTTTTTGCTGTTGTTGACACTGTTGCTGGATTTTAGGGCTAAATTATTATATGTGTCACTGTGCGGTGGAATCAGGTGCTTGTCACTTTTTGAGCATGTGGGCTTATTAGCTTCAGATTAATGTGTGTTCATTTGTCTTACTTTCGATGAAAAAACATCCATCTATCTGGAATAAAAGTCCAAATAATTGCGGTTGAAGGAGGTGGCGGTGGCCTGGTTTCAGAGGTAAAATTAGCGAGAAAACGGCCCTTTTCAACATTCTGTAAGGTCATTTGAAAGGCGGGACCTCCGAAAATAACGTCCACCTCGGGTTGACCCTGAGAGGCTGAGTTGGAAGCCCGCCTCTTAAATAATCTGTTGTGTCGATGTGGAAGTAAAAATATCTTTCTTAGCTTAAAACATTAAAAACGTCACCCCCCCCCCCCCCCCACACCCCCCACCCCAGAGGTGATTGCTGTCGTCAAAGGTAACGCTTACGGCCACGGGAGTGTCGGTGTCTGCAAATACCTCCGGAAATGCGGAATTCGACACTTCGCCGTTGCCACTGCCTTGGAGGGGCGAGAACTCAGGGAACATGGAATGGACGGACTTATCCAGGTGTTTGGTGAGTTTCACCTTGTGGTTTTGCTATCTCATTGTGTCTGGTTTTGGTGAAAGTCTTACGGCACCAGCAGCACAGGTCATATACGTGCTACAGATTAAAGATATTACATGAGAGCAACAAACACAAAAAGAAGACATAAGAACGAAAGGTGACTGATAGGAAAGAAGGAGCAAACCACACTAGAGCACCTTTCAATCACCCGCTGAGTGAGTCTACTGCATACAAGTGTCTGTAGTGGCAGTAGTTTGGGTTCGATTCCGACAGGACAAGTCTTTCATAGAGTAGCTCAATCTTTACGGTGAAATACTGCATCTCTTTCAGCCGCTGGTTTGTCCAGACAGCCAGGAATCAAGTATCCGGCTTTCTCCTAAACATGTACATGCTGACGTCATTTTTTAAAGTACAGTATAGGCAGTTTTTACAATTTTACATGAGAGTCCAAAAAAAAAAAGAATGTTGTTACCAAGAAAAGTTACTCTTCATTAACATCTCAAGTCAATATTGTAAAGAATACAACTCTGATAATACCTTCCTAGCTTATTGTCTCCAAAGAAATAATTGTGTTTTGTAGGTAACAACATTGAGTTTTACTGGCTATCCTGTAAAGTTGTAAACACTCCATACTGTACTTTAAAAAAATGACGGAAGCATTGTGTCCATGGAGACATAAAACTTTGACAGTAATGAATTCTCTTCAACGTTCAATACAGCTAAGTTACTGACGACTGTCACCCGCACGGAAGAGAAAAGAGGGTAGGGCCTATCGAGCAAGTTAGGCTACCGGACTCGTAATCATGAGGTTGTGGGTACGGGGGTTCGAGCCGCAGTGAAAGGTACATAACATGAATTTTTCTCACATCACCCAATTGAGATTGGGTTCCTGGTAATAGTCAGCCAAAGATCTTGTAAATTGTGTTAATATTTTGGCGCTTTTATTTTTAAAATGGCAGTTTGCATCGTATGCTTCCTAGAAAGTTGAGGTTGTTTCAGAATACCCTCAGGTCAGCTGGGATAATAATAAAGATTGTAAAGCGCATAGACCTTGCTGTTGAGCCGGTATTCGCGTCAAACAAATGCTGTCTATTATTACTATTATTAAATTACATGCCTCTTTCCCTTCAAAGCCGACCCACTTGTATCCCGTGCAACTTTTGGCAGAGTGGAATCGGCTAACAGCAGGGTGTAAGAGTATACATTTAAACTCTTCTGAAATGCAGACAAAGAAAAACTATATTGGTTATAATTACGTAAGCCAATAAGTATGAACGGGAAGGGAGGTGATGGTGTTTGATTTGCTATAATAAAAATGACGCTGGACGACCACTTAATTTAATGAAAATCAACTGGAGATAACAGAAATGTAGTTTACGCGGACACTGTTGAGAATTCCGAGGACGGACAAAAACAATGAACGAGGTTGTAGTCAGAGGAGTTATCTTGGAACAGCCACTAACAAAAAAAGTTAAAAAACAGGAAGAGATTAAAAATAAAATTAACGACATTAATAGATAGCGTTGATTATATAGCGCAAATCACGGCTCAACAACAGGCTATTTTAAGCGCTTCACAATCTATGTTTTCAACCCAGCAGATCTGATGGCATTCTGAAACAAATCTCAACCATTTTGCAGGCCCTACGACACTAACGTTCTGACAAGGTCTGTCGCCATCTATGACCGGGTACCCATTCCCACTTTGGTGAAGTGGAGAAAATTCATGTAAAGTGCTCTGCCAAAAGACAGCAACGTCGGGCCTGAGCCTCGATCCCCCATACCCGCAACCTCACGATTAAGAAGTTGGTAAACTAACCACTGGAATGCCGACACTAGGGACATTTGAATAGACGAAAACGCCTCGAACATTTTGATTTCACCTAAAAAATTAAAGCCAAATGAGGCAGAGGTAGACTAAGTAAAGCTTACTAAGAAAATGAAGACTTAAACAGATGGATATCGCGGAAAAACTAGGTCAATATAGGTTTTGTTGAGAGAATCCGAGTAGCTAAACGAGTGGCAAACCATGATCCTTGATATGTTTCCGATCTGGCTCTGAAGATGAAGTAAAACGTATCAAGTTGGAATAATGTTCAGAAGAGCCTTGTTCGAATGTCCAAATGTGCGCTTATAATATGATCTATGCAGTTGCGAGCGCCGCAAAAGTCTTATAAGACAAAATGAATATGCAAAGAGGCATTTTTCTGTTTCTTTTATCTTTGTTAGTCCAGTAGGGAAAGGTCACGACGTCTCCTTTATTTCTTAAAGGAAGATTGGCATACAATTTTCAAACTCTGTTATACACAGACTTGGCAATCATTTAATGGCGTTATTATTATTATT
>NW_004797376.1:855969-857428 GCF_000002075.1 Aplysia californica | reverse complement strand
ACTCACACACACACACACACACACACACACACACACACACACACACACACACACACATTCGTCACTACAAAAATATAAGTCTCTAATCACAAACAGTTGTTTTTTAGTTTGTTATTAATAAATCTAATCATAAACAGTTGTAGTTTAGGTAGTTTTTTGTTTCGTGTGCTTTTTCTTCTGTATGTAACTGTTGTTTTGCGTACACTATTTACAGGCTTGCGACAGTCAAGACATCCCAGTTCACAGCATAATGACCCACTTTGCCCAGTCGTGGGACGACCCAGAGTTTACACAAGGACAGCTGGACAAATTCCTAAAGGCAGCCGCGCCCTTCAGGTGCAAGATCGTAGATTTTCGGGTGTATAATTAAACTGTAATGTATAAGAATGTTCGGCACCTGCAGCACAAATAGTTTACATAAGTGCCCAAACCGGCGTTGGTTGTGCAGAGGTTTGGTGATTCGCTGTGGCATTCAGGAAATCCGAGTTCGATTCTTGAGAGGAGAGAAAATTGTTGTCAAGTATCTCAGTCTTTCTGCTGGAATATATATCTCTCTCAATTCGGGTTTGCCCTGGCAGGCCGAGTCAGAAGCCAGACTCCTAAATGATGTAAATTGTATAAATAGGGGGCGTAGAAACACGTACATTTCTTTAACGAGCCGCAGATAAGAGATGTTGCAAGAAAATAACATACAAGTACATAGAAAAGGGGGAGACATAGAAAAAGGATCAATGTTTCATAGAAGAGACGGACCAAACCGCACCAGTGCACCCACGTAAATGTTGTGTCTCAGCTTACTGTTTCATCTAAATTATTATTGAAATGTAGACTAAATTTGTGTGGCGTCGGCACTCTAGTCGCTACCGCAGAATTACAAAGTTCTGTCTGACATGTTTGACCATTTTGAGTTACTTAGACCCTGAGGACAGCAAGCAAATGCTCTGTCTACTCTTTCAAAATCTTAATAATTTTCGGAGTTGTTTAAAGATATTCAAAGAACTGCATTCTAAAAAACTATACATATTTTGAAACTCTAAAACGTTGACGTCTAGTTTTCAAAACAGGTATTGAGCAATGGAAGCTAGTAATATTTTAGATAGCTTAGTAGTTTCGGATTCGGAGATGAGAGATTCATCTCAGTTCGGCCTCGTCTTGTTGGGAAAAGTACTTTACACGAATCTTCCTATTTATTAGATTCGCCCTTTAAGAGATAAATTCTGAGGTCCGGCCTCTTTAACTATGGTCTTAAAGTGTTAAAATTAATGTTAAACATCTTGGTGACAATTTAAGTTTTACAAATATATGAGAGAGAGGGAGAGAGAAAGAAAGAGAGAGAGAGAGAGAGAGAAGAAGAAGAAGAAGAAGAAGAAGAAGAAGAAGAAGAAGAAGAAGAAGAAGAAGAAGAAAAACAGAGAATGATAGATAGATAGATAGATAGATAGATAGATAGATAGATAGA
>NW_004797376.1:854863-855869 GCF_000002075.1 Aplysia californica | reverse complement strand
ATTATTATTCAAATCTTGGTTGTTTGATGAACCTCTCGTTTCCCTCTACAGCTATCACCTTTGTGGCGCTGGGCACTAGTATGCCGGACACGTTCGCCTCTCGCAGTGCAGCCATCAACGAGAAATGGGCCGATTCCTCCATCGGAAACATCAACGGCAGCAACAGCGTCAACGTGTTCCTGGGCCTGGGCCTGCCCTGGTTACTGGCCACCATTTACTGGGGGGTCAAGGTCAGAACTCGGACAATAATATTATTATCATTAGGCTCGTAGCTTTAATATTATAATTATGTTGCTGTCAATGATTTTTGGTTGTTGTTTTTTTCCAATTTAATCGTTTTTAACGTTTGCGGATGCAATTTTGCTGCTGTTGCTGCTACTCTTGTTGTTGTTGCTGTTGTTGTTGTTGCAGCTGCTGAAATTGTTTTTGCTATCACAAATTTTTTGTTTGTTTGTTTGTTGTTGTTGTTGTTTCAATACACGCCATATGTATTTTTCATAGAATTACTTCCCATTTGAAAGTATGATATTATATTAAAAAACAGACTTAACTTTAAAAAACTTACATATCTTTTATATTTTCTCTTTGAGTGAAATAAGTTAATAATATTATCATTATTATTTTTATTATCATCATTATCATAATCATGATCATCATCATCATCATCATCATCATCATCATCATCATCATCATCATCATCATCATCATCATCATCATCATCATCATCATCCTCATATTATTATCATTATTACTATCAACCTGCTGTTGATTAATCCTGACAGACCCAGCTGGAGAGCAGCATTCAGAGAGGGCACCAAATCATAATGAGGCTTCACGAATTAAAGATGCTGAAGCCAAGAGAGAAGCCCACAAGCTGCACACATACACAAGTGAAAATTAAGATTTTGAAGGCTTAAAATGTGTCACACTTTCTGAGCCAGAATAGGTCTTTTTCATCATCATCATCATCATCATCATCATCATCATCATCATCATCATCATCATC
>NW_004797376.1:849290-852217 GCF_000002075.1 Aplysia californica | reverse complement strand
GGAACATGTGGGCTGGACATGGGGGGCATACGGGCTGGACATGGGGGGCATGCGGGCTGGACATGGGGAACATATGGGCTGGACATGGGGAACATGTGGGCTGGACATCGGGGGCATGTGGTCTGGACATGGGGAACATATGGGCTGCACATGGGGAACATATGGGCTGCACATGGGGACCTACGGGCTCAACATGGGGACCGTACGGGCTGGACATGGGGAACATATGGGCTGGACATGGAGGACATGTGGGCTGGACATGGGGAACATGTGGGCTGGATATAAAGACCATGCGGGCTAGCCAAGAACATGTGGGCTGGACATGGGGACCATGTGGGCTAGCCAGGAACATGCAGGCTTCACCCGGGCCAGGCGTGGGGCAGAGTTGAACATACCACATGTTTCTGTTTGGAACGGCTGTATACCACGCAATGCCAGTGTCTTGTGTGTAAAAACGAGCGGGGCTGACATGGGGCCCATGTGGGTTCGTCAAAAACATATGGCCTACATCTGGGCTAGGCATGGGCTGGATATGGGCTGGACATGGGCGGACACATATGGGCCCTTTCAATCGCCCATGATCAAAAACCACATGGCAACTAGTGGGATTACCAGATGGTGCCCAAATCGAAGCCCGGCTTGCGCCCATGTGGGGCCCACATCTTTGTGCCGTCTACTGTGGAAACTCTTGAAGGTCGTAGCGGACATATAGGTGAGACATCAGGGTGAAATCAGGCTCTCGTCAAAATAATGAAGTCAAAGAAACCAGAATTTTTTTGGCTGATGGGCAATTTTTTTTTTAAATCGAATTTTTTGGTTTTGTTTTTTTGTTTGTTTGGCTGAGCACCTTTTATGTCCATAAAAAATACATTTCTTTGTGGATTTTACTTTTTTTTAAAAGAGGCACAGAAAAAACAAGCTTTCATTTTCCAAGAACTCTCAATCTATGGAAATCAGCAAACTTTAGCTGCCATTTTTTCGTATTTTATCTCGACTTCTATTCAAGAGAGATGAATATTATTTTCTTAAATCAAAAGCAATACAAATGAGCTTGCTTTAAGATAATACGAACAACTCCACGTCATGATTAAAAGCTGACGATCGCCTGATTTCACCGTGTCGTGACTCACATGTCGGATCAGCAACAGGCCAAACCCAGTGTTGCAGCTAATTTCGAACCCCCATACACAGATCAGAAACACGAATTTGCATATTTTATACTACACACCTTGTTGCCTGCCCTTCTAAGTTTCAGGTTAAAAGGCCAAAATTGAAAAAAATATCCGTATAAATAATGAAGGTGGGCTTCTTACTTAAAGAACCCCAAAACAGTGCGCCTTGAAGCGGGCAAAGTGCGCGACCTCAGTGAGCTAAAGGATAAGGTCAGGCTGCTCCGTTAAGTCAGTTGGTATCATGCTGGACCATGGAGTGGACGGCCCAGGTTCGAATCCTCAACAGGGCATAGAAGAAATGGGGCTATAGGTGTTGTTCTTTTCTCGTTTTGTTTATTCATTTGTTATTGTTGTTTGAGGTGGTGGTGGTGGGGGGTTTTGTTGTTGTTGTTTTTTGTTTTTTTTGGGGGGGTTGTTGGTGGGGTTGGGGTTTTTTTGTGGGCGAGGTGACGCTTTTAAGGCTCTGAGCCCAATTGGTTTGGTATTATCGGAGATAGTTCAGCTCCTTAAATGACCTCACTATGTTGAAAGGAGAGTTATGCTTTTTTTTTCTTCCCTTTTTTTTGTAAGTGTTATACGGTCTTCGCAACTTCATAAGGTCATATGAGCGCCCGGGACACATTAAACATACATGTATCCAGTTTGGTAAGAATTTTGAATTTTTCCTGAGTGGAGGCCGAAGCCTACTCTTATCAATTTTAGGACCACCAAGTGAGTTAGATCTTTCATACCATATATTAATAATAATAATAATGATAATAATAATAATAACAACTTCGTCCGTCAATGTCTGACGACGACTGGTGCATAGCCAGGGAAGAATATTATTTCCCTTGCGAAACAGATGAATTAAAAGTTAAAATGACTTATGGCTTCTGCTATGTCCGATGAGACCAATCCTTGCTGGGGAAAGGTTTGCCACATCGCTACCCTAGAGCCTAGAGTTACAAAGTTTTGTCTGCGCAGTGTATAGTTTTTGAGAAATTGGTCGCTTTTAAGGACAAGCGGTCTAACCCAGATTTCGGGGGTTTCCAAAAATCTTGACCTGCACCTTAAGTGGGCATTGCCCTACCTATAGGAGAAGTTTGGTTTCACTGGTGTCTATATTTGTTTGGTTATAGAGAAAACTATCCTTGTCTTTTAAAGAGACTGAACAAGGGGCAAAAACTTCACCTTCGATTGTCTCAAAACAGCTTTTTTTCGGGATAGCCCCCTTGTCCTTAAAGTGACCAATTTTGACTTTCACAACGTGTCAAGCTTTTTCAAATGCAGTTCTTTAAATATGTTGGTAATGACTCCCAACAATCTTACGATTGTTATAGAGCAGATAAAATACTTAGTTTCTGACGTCATGAAAGTAGTAATTCAAAGGAGTCAAAAAATACCAAATAGAACTTTGTAATTATAAGGTAACGGCATGTTGAGCTTTAAAATTTGTTTTCCTCTCAGGGTAAAAAAACCAGAATGGATAGCCACGTTCAGTTTCGGTTACGCTGACGGATACAACAGACTTCTCTCCGGCTCAGGGTGCCTCACCGACGAACAAGGTCTGTTTTTAAAGTGTCCGTTTGTTTGCTGTTTGTTTGTTTGTTTTGTTAACGTGTTTGTTTTACAGAAGCAGATGTCCCTTCCGGCCTTTTTAGGGACTTATTTTGGTTATCTCAAATGAGAAAGGGCCAAAGGCGTTTGTGGTAAAGTAGTTAGGCACCACGCTGTCTCTCGCAGAAGACCCAAGTTTGATTCCGTTGGGGGGGG
>NW_004797376.1:847889-848486 GCF_000002075.1 Aplysia californica | reverse complement strand
AGAGAGAGAGAGAGAGAGAGAGTGAAAAATGGGACACACACTAGCAAATTAACAAACAAACACACAAACAAACAAACAAACAAACAAACAAATACCAACCTTGGTATTATTCACCAAAGATCTGATCTTTTTATCTTATTATCATACCATCATTACGTGGCTTTGGTGGTTACTGGTGGTTAGTCTGTCGGACTCTAAAACCGTAAGGCGTCGCTGTGCCCCTCGTGAACACATTTTACACGAATTTTCCTCACTTCACTCAGGTGGGAATAGGTACGCAGCGGAATACCTTGTCAGTTGGTTAGTACTTGAGAGCGGGAAATCCGCTGCCTGCACTTTATTCTTCCCGGGAAACCGAGAATCTGTCTGAGCGTTCTATGGTCTGCCTGGGTAATAATAATTGTAAAACACGTTGAACATTTTGAGTAGTGTTATAGAAATGCATTTAATCATCATCATCATCATCATCATCATCATCATCATCATCATCATCATCATCATCATCATCATCATCACCATCATCATCATCTTCACCACTACTACTACTACTACTACTACTACTACTACTACTACTACTACTACTACTACTACTACTAT
>NW_004797376.1:843282-847789 GCF_000002075.1 Aplysia californica | reverse complement strand
ACTACTACTACTACTACTACTACTACTACTACTACTACTACTACTACTACTACTGCTGCTACTACTACTACTACTACTACTACTACTACTACTACTACTACTACTACTACTACTACTACTACTACTACTTACGACAATTGCTTTCTTCTCCTTCAGGAAATGCTTTCCCTGTCGTTGGTCGGGTTTCTATGGACGCTATTACGGCGAAAGTCGACGAGAACGTCACGCAAGACACTGTGTTTCATGTCATCAGAAATGACTATACCTCTCCAAATTCTGCCAGCAATATGGCCGACACTCTTCGGACAATCCCTTACGAAATCGGTACCAGTCTCGCTGCTCGCCTTCCCAGGTTGTTTGTTACTTCTGATGACGATTTCTCTCAGGAAAAACCCGATGTGTACTATTGACTGTGATTTTGTGTTACTGTAATAACAATTTTGATATGCTGCTGTTCCCTTTATAAAACCCATTGTATTATTTAAACATTTTTGGTTGCTTTTTTGTGTGTTTCTTTTATCGTGCTATATAAATTATAATCCTTAAACGGATGGTGTCTATTTTAAAGCTGTAGAGTTCTTTGCAGTTGCTCACTAAAACGTGAGTTCGATTTATGAGTAGGGTTATTTTTTATGTTGTATTTCTGCCTGTTTGTTGATATGTTGTGTCAAACTTGACTGGCAGGGTCGGAGCAGATGGAGATGTAGAGCACCCCATTTTATTTATTGAGAGACTACACTATTTAATCAAAAACGCCAGACTCTTTGGGTCGAAGAGTGGATTCATACGAGCCAGTTTGCCCATAGAGTCATTTGTTTTTACCTTGATTTTTTTGTGCCCCAATCAACACAATTTAGATCTTTTAGGGTGCAGGCTTCTGATCCTGCCTGTTATGGCCAACCCGGGCTGAAAGGGAAACAACATACCAGCAGAATGACCGAGACACTCAATAACATTTTTGTTCTCACCTCCCAGGAATCGATCTCAGGTCTAGTGCGTGCAACATGATAGGAAAGCCCCTAGCCACTACACCACAGACGCCGGTAAAGAGTCATTAACACTACATTTAAATTGTACTTTCGGAGACTGGCGTTACATTCTTAGTTTCCACCTTTTAAATTATGGAGTCCAGTTTTCAGTACTTTACAACTTGATTGAATGTATTAATTTTTTTACAAAGTATTGCAATTGAATAAAAGTAACAGAAGCAAAATCAAAGATGAGGCAATCACCCAGTACGTAAACCTCCGTAAAGGTAATTATTGTCATATATTATTATTATTACTATTACAAGATACAGACACGTTCTACGAACGGCGATATAGTGATAGGAAACCAAGATAAAATGTTTGTACCTGATTCATTGCCGTAAGACCTCTGTGTAGACAACATTGCTTATATGCGACATCTGGAAGGTTAATATGTTGTGTGAAGGCATGAGGGGAATCCTTGGGATGAAAGAAAAGTCTCCTTCCGGCTTATGGAACTGGCTGCAAACGACTATAGCATCAATTACATTTTGATGAAGGTGTTAAACCACATAGATGGTCGCGCATCAGTTGCCGTTTGCGCAAACCGCACTTCTGTTCTTGCTAACTACTCCAAATCAGTCTTGAACTCTGTGCTCCAATTACTCTTAGGATATAGAATGATCTAGATTTAGAGTTTTGCTCTTTAAACACTACGCACCAACTACGCTCCAAATTTTGAAAACGTCAATACATCGAAGTAAATATATTACGGGTTTAAATTAACTCAACGTATTGGGGACACGACACTCCAAATTAATCTAGAAAAAGTCAATACACTGAAGTTTGGTCAGAAGTATCCATCGACACTTCGAAGCACACATCAAAACAGCGTAGGATAGGCATATCGAGATTTTAGATCTGGAAAAAGTAGAAGCAGCTGTCTCACCAACACGACGAAGTACAAACCGAAAAGTAAAGGAAGTAGTCCCCAGTGAAATATGAAATGGCTAATGGCAGAGTTAAAACACCTGAGAGATTCGATTTACAGACGAAAATCAACAATCCTTAAAAATCCAAAAATAATTTCCGAACTTTGAGAAAACATGCCCTAGTAACTCTTAGGGGCATTGCTTAACTAAATCATATTTAAGTAGATCTTATGGGCATCTGAAGAAAAAATGTATAATGACCTCACAGACGAGCTTACCTCCATTATAATAAGATTATTATTGTTGTTGTTGTTGTTATTACTACTATTATCATTACTTGCCCTGTGTACATAAAAATTTGACATAGAAAGAAGTAAAATTAGTAAGGTCAGAGGTAAGTTATTCATAATTTTTCTGGTGACTCTATGAATGATTCGCGTTGGGAAGAAGAAGAAGAAGAAGAAGAAGAAGAAGAAGAAGAAGAAGAAGAAGAAGAGGAACAACAACAACAACAACAACAACAACAACAACAACAACAACAGCAGCAGCAGCAACAAAAACAACAGCAACAACAACAACATCAACAACAACAACGCCTACTCCTAAAAGGTTCTAAACGCTGTACAATGCAACATAATTTGATACTACTGACAAATGGAAAGGCAGAAAATGTGCACTGTCAGATCATTGGACGACAAACAAACACACACACACACACACACACACACACACACACACACACACACACACACATACATACACACACGTGCGCGCGCGCGCACGCACGGGCACAAACACGCAGGCATTAAACTACCAGACTCACACCCATTCTTTCAGGCAAAACCTACCTACTTAAAATATTCTTGAATAAATTAATTGTCTAAAGACGTTTTATACAGTCTATCTCTAATGACGCCCGAAAACGCATTTCTTTTGGGATCGGTTCCAACTCAAACTCATAGGGACATGGAAAGGAAAAACTATTTCATCCTACTTAATTGACCCTTTTTCAAGACAACCATAAAATAGAAACTGTTTTCGGAAAGAAAGCAGGGATCAAATCTCTGACTCACCACTATCGATGTCACCAAAACTGTGGACGTCTGCAGTTTATTATACTTGCGTTATTTATCTTATCTGCTCTCGGGATACGAAGAAGAGGGTGGCTGTTTTGTCATGATGGACGCAAACAGGTGGACATAACTGACCATCCGTTTCTATCAAAATGAACTGAAAAGCACGTAAAAGAGCAGGATCCCGTCAAATCAAGTATGAGCAAACAACAGCCCGCGGACCAAGTCTGATCCGCGAGCAACTATTTTTCAGTCCGACCCGCGAATTGACCCTGTAATGAATACATTACCTGTATGAATGTGGCTCGCAGTGAGTTGGTAAACAATTAATGGAAACAAACCAGTTTCACTAGAAAATCAAAATTAATAGTTACCGACCCAGCAGGAAGCAGCAGATCTATTATTATTTTATGTGAAAAGCCTTTGAATGATATTATGTACAACAGTGTCACTTACACGGGTTACTTTTGAGACGTTGGTTATTTCAACCGATTTTCCTGAAACTCTGCTTGGTCTGTGAGATATTCTGAAGCGCCCTGCGAATTGGACAAATTTAATAGGAAAGAACCCTGGGTAAAGGTTAATCCCCCCCCCCCTCTCCACCGCTTTCCCTGTATAAGAACATGCTAGGTCTAGCGCATAGCAACAGGGGCGCATAAGGGCTGCAGGTACCCGGTGCATATTGAAGGATCAGGTCGGTTTGGTTCGGTCAGGTTTCTGGCGGCTTCAGTGCGCTCTATAAACCCCTGCCCAAAACCTATTGCCTGACACTAAGCATTGAAAACAAACGCGTTTATTATTGAGGGTCATCGTCGGTTACGGTGGGGTTGTTCTACGATGGTACCTGGTACTAGGGAGCGGGACAGAGGGTGCCCACCTCGTGACTCGAAAGAGATGAGGAATGTAGGACTAACAAGATCTTAACAAACTATTAACCAGTTGTGGTAGCCATCTCTAGTGTTACTGACTTAGATGAGTAACTTACCAAAACTCGTTATAAGAGTGAAGAAACATATTTTTTAAACTTATTTATTCATGTATTTGTTTATATGTAAAACCTTTTCCTGTGTGTTTACTCTAAGACTAACAGCTAATTTCAAAACCCAAAATGCTGCAGTTTGTTGTTATAAAAACAAAAGCGTCAGATGATAGAAGTTGGCAGGGTCAAAAACAAAGCCAAACAAAACAAAACAGAAGGAAAAGGGAGACAAGATTTTGACCTGAAAAGAACCTTCAGAAGTTTATGGAGAGGAAAAAATTAACATTTTGTGACTAAATGAATTAGCTTCACATGGGACTTTAGTTCCAAAAACGCCATTAGAAGGAGGACACACCCATTGTACTCCTGCTTCTGCTGAATAATTCAGAGATATTGATTCCCGGCCAACCAGTCACTCTTTCAAGGTTGAAGCTGGGATGGTGTTAATGTGTCTGCGTGTGTGTATGTGTGTCTGTGCGTGCGTGCGTGTGTGGGTGTGTGCGTGCGTGCGTGTGTATGTGTATGTGTGTGTGTGTGTTTGTGTGTGTGTGTGTG
>NW_004797376.1:832527-842952 GCF_000002075.1 Aplysia californica | reverse complement strand
CCCCCCCCAAAAAAAAAAACCCTTTATGGAAAAAAAATACTGCCGTCCGATTAGTGAATCAATTAAACCCTTGACACCAATGTTCGATATTGGACGAAGAAGGTGATGCCTATAACTTTGGAAATCACCAAACTTTGACGACCATTTTCTCGCTAATTTTACCTCTGACGACAGTTCCTTCAATAGCAAATTATGTCTCGACTTATATTAAAGACAGATGGGTATTGTTTTTCCATGAAAAGCAAGGCAAATGATTTGGCCTTAAGATTATGCCAACAACTCCATATTATGCTCAAAAATTGACGAGCGCCTGATTCCACCACACTGCGACAAATTGAGATAATTCAAGAGGCTGGCTTCCAAACCTAGACTGTCATGTCAGAGCCATTCCGGCTGAGAGAGATTCAATATTTTGCAGAAAGAAGGAGATACGCGATAGAGATCACCCCCCCCCCCCAAATCCCACTCGGGAATCAAACTCGGGTCTTCTGCGTGCAACAGGGAAACGCTTTATCGCTACACCACCGACGCCGGTGATCTGCTGTTGACTGGAGTTGGTGTTGCCAATAAATGTAAGACTAGAACTTTCACAGTGTTCTTAGATCTCAATTGGTCGGCACAACGGGGCTATCCCGAAAAATGCTTTTTGAGAAAATGGAAGGTAAAGTTGTTGAATCCTTGTTCTGTTTCTTTAAAAGGCAAGGAGAGTTTTCTTTATGACCAAACAAATATACACACCAAAGAAACCAAACTTCTCCTATAGGTAGCAATACCCATTTTTGGTGTAGGTCAAGAATTCTGGAAACTCCCGAAATCTTGGTCAGCCTGCTTGTCCTTGAAACCGAAGAATTTGGAGAAGACGTGTGTATCTTGCTATTTTATGGTCTTTGTGTCTTCACAAACTAAATGCTATCTCAGAATTAGAAAGGTCTATATACTCAGTATATAGTTTTGAGAAATTTGACGTCAACGATTTCGAGTTTCACAACATGTCAAGCTTTTTCGAATGCAATGCTTTGAATGTCTTGATCAAAACTCCGAACAATCTTACGATTTTGATAGAGCACGTAGAACATTAATTTGATTTTCTGTCCTCATGGTCTTAGTTACTCAAAACGGTCAAAAATGTCATATTATAGAACTTTGCAATTCTGGGGTAGCGTATTATCAATATAACATGCACTACACAGCTACTCCTGGACGGTAGACATATGAGAAATAGATTGCTTGAGAACTGCTCTAGTGCGTTCCTCAAGTCGGATCCTCACCTCTTTGATATAATGCCCCCAAGGACAAGGCATGGTCAGTACGTTTAGAATCAAGAACGGTGTAAGGGTGTGTCTTACTATTTTACAGGTAGAATAGGGATAGTTTTGAGGTAGGGAATGTTTTGTTTTTTTTACCTGGGTAGCGGGCTAACATGCTACCTTTCTTTCTATAATTTCGGGATAGAGCAAACTAGATATGGGTTGCAATGTCCAACCAAGTTTATAAACATCGATGTAGAAGTCACTTATAACCAGGAAAATTTTGTCTTCTCATTTATGTTAAAACGAAGCTCGGTCTTTAGCTAGGTAGTTTTTGGTGGAGTTTAGTGTTTGTCAGTTTGCTTGTTTGTTCATGTTTTTAATGGAACGATGACGGTTAAGTTCATGGACTATAGTTTGGTAGTTAGGTGAAGGTCAAGACTAATGAATACCCCAAACGTATTGCTGTATGAGTTTAAAAGAAATAAGGAGGCATTTTAATATTCATGGGGTATCATCCACTGACTGAAAGTCCCCCATTGGGTATATTTTATCGCACTTCGAAATCGTGGCTGGGCAAGTTTGGAACCAGAATGATTGAATTATTCAGGTATCCGACCTTGTCCTTTCAAACGTCTCAGGTATTTTGTATTTAAAAAATAGAAACTAATGTTGTTGTGAACAAGCTTCTACTAAAGAATTATTTACAGCTGTTCAAGTGGTGGCATATACACTATTCTCCATAGATCGGTAATGGCCTTTAGTTGTCAAGAGCGCAGTGTAGTCCGTCTCATTTTGAACTTCTATTAACGCGACCTCTCGACAACATCGTTACCTTCAAGGACAACGATAATAATTAGTTATTTTTTTATATTTCAAATGGCTTTAAATTAAACATGAAGTGAAGTCAGTGTATTTAAATATACAGACTTCTTACGACCTAGTTTTCACTCTCACCCAATGGCGGGCCCCATTGGCTCAATTGGTTCACCCTCCTCCTGACCCTGGCCTTCACCCCCGCGCCCCCCCTTTTTTTTCTTTGTTCTAAACCAGTAAGTGCTCTAGATCTACATTACTACAACAATGTACATCCTTGCGATCCATCACCCGGTAGGCCTTTTGTCTGCTGGGAACAAGCAAAATCTTTGCACCAAAGTAATTCTATCACTGTAGAGAAATCTAGGCATTGTTCTTCCCGCACCAGAAGAAAGGTGCGTGAAACACCTCTTCGCAGTACCAATTTGGTGCTAGAAAAAATTTGATCCTAGTTCCCGCTAGCCTATCTACTACACGAGAGAGTGTACCTACGGTTACTCAATGAAGAATGGGTATCGAAACTGTTGTCTCCCTCTATTGTGCAGCAAGTCCTGTTAAGGTAAATAGGTAAATATTCAAATTGAGCCTGATTGTTGGCACAGCGCCTGCCAACCGCTCATTACAATTTTAATAGTAGCTAGTAACCCTATTGCCCATTTCCTCATTTTCCGATTATGCACCACATTGTCTGCAACCCACGCACACGCCTCTGCCCCCCCCCCCCCCCCCTCCCACCTCTACCCGTAGCCTACCCATCACCCGTTATTTTTATTTGTGACCAGTTTTTCCTTTCTGTACTCATGTTTACAATCACATTTAACAAAAGTGATAGAATGAACAAAATATGTTCCGAAAATGCGTCACACCACGAAGCCCAACACCAAACCAGGCATCATTCCAAAAGCGATCTAACTGGTCAGGACGCGTACAACTACTTGTATTTACTTCGACTCTGAGAGAAGGAAATGTCATCGGTGTGTCCTGAACCCCCGACGCTAAGGCCGGTCCCAGGGTGGCTCTGTAGGTCTGACCTGTAGCTCGCCTGGCGCACGCCGTCTGCGTGTCAGCACAGCCGCACTGTGTGTTGGTACCTGTGTCTCAGTGAGCGCAAGGCACACTCGCTGCGTCTCAGCACAACCGCACTGTGTGTTGACGTGTGTAGGTGTGCAACTGACGGGTTTGCCTTGCTATATTTAGGTACTGTGTAATCCAAGACCAATTATACCAAGACGGGACAACTCTTCTTTACGTCGTGAGCCAAGTGCAGCCCCCCCCCCCCCCCCCTCACACACACAACAAACACACTTGCAGCTGCGGGCGGCGCTAGTTTACATTGGTAATGCAAGGCTAGACCTAGATCTAGACCTAGATCTAGATCTAGATCTAGATCTAGATCTAGATCTAGAATCTAGAGAAGCACAACTAAATCTAGGCCTAGGCCTAGGCCTACTACAACAGTCGAAACTAGGTCAACCTCTCGATTCGAAGTTTCAAAGTATGATAAAGTGCATTTCTTGGTGGTTTTGCGGCCAGGTTTTGATGCTAGCATCAATATTTAATAGTAAAGCACCTAATAATACTTACATCTTGTTGATTTTGATGATTTGTGAAGAGTTTCAGTCGAAAATAAACACGAAGCGAGGCGACACATGTCCGCCATTTTTACAACACTGTTGAATAGAACGTCTGACGCATCGCACAGCTCAGCTGACAAAAAACAGACGACACAGCGACGTTGCTTAAGCACACGATAACGTATACATTCATTTGCACAATGCGAGCCAGGCGAGCTACAGGTCAGACTTACAGAGCCACTCTGGGACCGGCCTAAGTATCCACAGACTTAAGGAAGGCTGCGTACCCACCGAAGTAGAAAAGTACCGATTTTTTTTTCTCGGGAGAATGCTATTCGGTCAGTTCATTTCCAGCATGATAGTATAATGTTTTGGCAGCACTGTTGCATTGTTCAAGGCTGACTTGTTTGACAGGGTAATCAAAGTGAAACGGGACCAGGCATGGCCTGGAGATATCACACAAGAATCTTACTGGAGGCAGCGACTCTGAGTTGTGAATGAAAACAAATCCGGAATTCATATTGTATGTTCAACCGCCAAAATAATCGGGAAAGTATCTTATTAAATATCAATTCCAACTAAAATTAAATTAAACTTAGATTTGAAAACACAAACACAAAGCAAAGAAGCAGAGATGTCAGTATTAGATCTATATGTTATAGATCTACCAGTGAGGCTAACTCTTTGATAGAACATGACAATTATAATTTTTATTTTTTTATTTCACGTTTGGCTGTTTTTGTCTAGCCTTTCGCGGCCAGGAGGCGATGTCATAATCGAGGTCACGATCTGATTATAGGACGGTAAAAAGTCGAGGGGAAAATCAGCACTTGCAGCAGTCAAGAGATTATTAGGAGTTAGTTCTCCTCACATTTGTGAGGTAGACTCGGCCACTGTAATAGTTCGCTTACATAATCAGAGTTTATGACTGCTTATAACTGTGGATCGAAAGGGGTGAACATGGTATTTGTCGCAGGACAGACAAGCGTGGCGTCGACTGCTCTCCGCCCTTTTTACCTGGCTGTATATCAAGAGAGTAAGTAAGCAAGCAAGTAGTTACAGGCATACGTGACCGAGTCAAAGGTTGAAAAACGCAAGGTGGAAAATATAAAATCAGGAGTGATTTTTTAAAACAGAAAAATTATTAATATGGATTTAAACCTGCAATTTGCGCGTGGACTTTGCTCGTTCTTATAAGTACTGATACCAATATGATATTAGAACTTTCAACAGAATTAAAAATAATTAGTTGGTGTTTTTTTTTAGTTCTGCTTGGGTTATGGCTGATAGCCACACGACCCTATAAGAATGCACCATGCAACATTCCAACGACACGTCTTTTATCGGTAAGAGTTATCAAGTTTTATTCTTCACTGATTGCTAAGGTAAAAACCGGTGCTTCTGAGAGAAGTAGGCTTGGGCAGAATTGAAAAAAATATGACTTTCAAGTCTCAAGTCCTAACACCTTGAGACCCGCAAGTCTCAAGCCCAGTTTCAAGAGAAGGTGACGTTTGGTTGGGTGGTTCTGGTTTGGTGAATACGTGGGCTATCTGTAACTGATGCCGACCTTGTTGAAGTCAAGACTGAAATAAACAGATTGCTGGTTCAGGGCTGCAGTTGTAGTTATGCACTGTTGACGTGCAACTCCAGGCCAAAGCGAAGACTGAGCTAAAAGATCTTATTTGAACACTCAAATCTCTTTTTCCTTTCGATGTCTTTTTATTTTTTAGGGTTTTTTTTAAAACTACAGCTTTAGCTCAAAATGAGATTACGTAATCTTAAAAATTACAATAATAATAATAATAATAATAATAATAATAATAATAATAATAATAATAATAATAATAATAATAGTATTATCATCATCATCATCATCATCATCATCATTATCATCATCATCAGGTACTCAAAGTGGCAAGCTGTCCTCTTCACGATGGGGAGTACCGTCGCAACGAAGTCAGCCAAAACCAATGGGGAAATTCTGCAGCCGACACCAAAGTCACTGCAAAGAGGCACCTCTACTCGCCTATCAGGGAGACGGCATCAAGAAGATCTGCCATTTGGCAATAAGCACGTCCCAGCGTGTTTTTGTAGAGCGGGAGCAGACTCCCAGTCGCTGATTTCCGCATTCCTGATCCTCAGATCAAGACTGGGAAAACCACAGTCTACTCTGGATACAGAAAGATCAGATTGAATTGTACAGGTGACATTGAACTAAACGCGGACCAGAGAAGCTGGTGCGGTGTAACGAGTGTAGGGTAGCATTTAGCGAAGCCAATCTACCAAAAGCTAATATATGTAATCAGGAGGGATGTGAAGAAAGGACGCACAAAGGGCCAAAATGTAGTGGTATCAGTAGGTAGAGCTCCAGGCAAGAATGGACATGCTGTGTCCACAGAGGTGAACCTCCACTGGGTAGCGACCAACCAGCAGGAATCCCATCAAGCTCTGCTAAAGTATATTGCTTGAGTTGCAATGAGACTATCCGTAAAACTTATGGAGGTTCTCAGAACCTGGGGTGTGTTGAGTGTGGGAAATGTTGCCACAAGAAACCAGAATGTTGCAAGATGACGAAAGAAGAGATGAAAAGATGTCTGAACAACTGGACATGTTGGAAATGCATTGATGCCCAAACCCCACAACCAGAGGCTCCTATGCCAAATTGTGACACTTCAGTAGATGATATATCCAAATAAATGAAGCCATCTGAAAAGAAATGCTCGCGCATTCTTCAATGGAATGCCGATGGTATAAAGACGAAGGTTGGAGAACTCGAGATGAGGCTTAAGGAGCGCGATATTGATTTGGCAATGATCCAAGAGAGCAAACTCGGAAAAGGACAAAGGACCCCACATATCAAAGGTTACATCGCGATTCGGAAAGACAGACAGGGCGCCCGCGGAGGAGGATTGTCAGAGATAGTCTGGGTTTTTTAATAGTGGATAGAAGGGCGAAGACTGTAACAGGATTGCTGACCATCAGGATAAGAATGACAAGAAAAAAGTGGATAACTGCCACTAATGTCTACTGCCCACCAAAGAACAGCACAGGT
This sequence comes from Aplysia californica, assembly GCF_000002075.1. NCBI lineage: Eukaryota > Metazoa > Mollusca > Gastropoda > Aplysiida > Aplysiidae > Aplysia > Aplysia californica. Next base: position 836,263 of record NW_004797376.1, on the reverse strand, counting down.
CAAACAATCCAGCTTGATTTGAACAGCATCCCAGGGTCGCCATCATGCATCATTTGCGGTGACATCAACGCTCATTCCCCAGTCTGGGATGAAATTCAGCCATGGGATGCGCGAGGAGAAGATGTAGCTGAACGGGCGTGTCATAAATCGCTTGACATTCTGAATGATGGTTCTATCATCCGAATTAACCAAACAACAGAGGCTGGCAGCTCGCCAGATGTCATGCTATGTGGAAGTATCTTGTCTGGAAGAGCATATATGTATGGTGATGAAGATCTCGGTGGTTCTGATCATTCTGCAATCATCATTGTAGTGAACAGTGCAACAAAATATCAATCAATCTTTGCAAAGGCGCCACGCTGGAGAAAAAACGGACTGAACTGGCCAGACTTTCGAAATGAGATTGAAAGTAAGATGGATAACTTACCGGAAACTGACGATCTGAATCTGCGAGTCCAACGTTTCAACTCCATCTTACTTGAAGCAGCTTATGTGCATGTCAGGAAGATGAAGCCGTCAAAGAAAGTACACTCTAGGGTGATCCCCAAGTGTCATGGACTGACCAAGAAAAGAAACCAGCTAAGAAAAAATATCTCCACGTTCAGGGAGGAATGGTTACAAGCTTGCAAAGATGTTACAGAGGCTCTCCAAGAAGCAAACACTGACCAGTGGAAGGAGGTAGTTAATGGTGTGATAAATGATTTGGACGAAAGGAAAACTTGGAGTCTCATCAAGTCTCTAAATGGATCACAAGAAACTAACTCTCCCAACGAAGTACTGAAACACAACGGGAAAAGGGTAACATCAACAAAGAAGAAATCTGCGCTTTTGCCCAGCATTATGCAAAAATCAGTAAGCTCCAATTTACCCAAAAGGAGCGCAGAAGAAACAAACTCCGATTGAAGCGCCTACTGTATGACAATGTGAACAGCGAAGATGAACAACAATCATACCCAGACTTCATCATGGAAGAGCTGGAGCGTGCCATAACACAAATGAAGAGAAGAGGTGCTCTAGGACTTGATGATAGACCACCATCTTTCCTGAAAGAGCTTGGCCCACTCGCATTGAAAGAATTTCTCAGCATATGTAATCTGTCGCTTAATCAAGCAGCGCGCCCACAAGACTGGCGTAAGGCACTTATCATCCCTCTCTTGAAAGCTTACCAATTAGTCTGACACCCTGTGTCGTAAAAGTTATAGAAAGGATGCACGCTGAAAGAATTTACTACCTATGAGAAGAATGAATGGATTGCAGATATTCAGGCAGGCTTTAGCCAAGGTCATAGCTGCACCGACCAGATCATCAGAATCTGTCAAGGAATTGAGGATGGTTTTCAACAAAAGCCACAATTCCATCAATCAGTCCTAGTTCTGCTGGACTACTCCAAGGCATATGATACGGTTTGGCGTGAAAGACTTTTACTGTCAATGGCTGACAAGGGAGTTCCGTTGCGTGCAACCAGATGGATCCATGGTTTCCTGAGAAACAGACAAGCCCGTGTTCGCCTGAATGGAAAAACAAGCAAGAGACAGAATTTAAAACAAGGAGCTGTACTATCACCGCTGTTGTTTGTATTTTTCATAAACAACCTGGCAGAATCCCTTTCAAACCCTGACTCATAATAATTAACCTTCGCCAAGCTGATCTACTCCTTGACTGCACAATATTGGCCAGTCACGCAAAGAGAGAAAAGGCAAATGAAGCGACACAGTTGATTGTGGACATGGTTGTGAAAGGTTGCGAAAACTTACCTTGAATGCAACCAAGAGTGAGGTGTGCTTCTTCTGAACATGGGTGAAGGAGGCAACGTGGCAACCAATAATTCAGATCGAAGGGAAAAAGATACCATTCAACCCCACTCCCCGCCTGCTGGGCGTCTACCTGGATAGACAGCTAACCTTCAACAAGCACATTGAGGAAGTGTCCAAAAGTGCAACCTCAAAAATGAAGGTTATCGGTGCTATCAGAAACTCAAAATGGGGCTCGGGTAAGGAGTCGCTCAAGAAAGTATATCAGATGTTTGTGAAAAGCAAGATGGATTATGCTGCCACAGCGTGGCAGCCTTGGCTGAGTGAGACTAGTGCAAAGGCCCTGGACAGAATACAAAACCAAGCCCTCCGCCATGTATCAGATCAGCTGAAAACAACACCAACAGAAGCGCTGCGCTATGAGACCAGAACTGAGCACTACACCACTTATACAATAAGAACATGCCTCAGGTCTGTAGAGATGGCAAAGAGATTGCCAGACAACTATCCTAGAAAGAAAGCCCTTGATCAGGCAGTCAAGCCTAAAAACAGCAGGAAAAGTTGGTTTCTCCCCCCTGAAGCAGCGAATCGATGGCTGATCAATCTAGTGAGAGCTTGTCCATAGAAGACCCATGGCGAAATCGAAATTCGGACAGAACTGAGAGGAGTGAAGGGCAAAGGTGATGATCCTGTAAAGGCACATGAAGCTGCAGGGGATGTGATCAAAGAGGTTGGTGCCGATGTGACAATTTTCCCGATGGATCGGCTGGCGCAGGATACAGCGAAAGTGGAGCAGCAGCAGTGATGATAATGAATGATGAGCCACCACGAACAGAAATCATAAAAACTAAAGGTGCATTCCTTACATCATCTTATGACGAGGAATACGAGGCAATGATGTCTGCTGCACAATGGATTGCTGACAATTACCACAGTAGAAACAATGTGCTGATCTTGACTGGCAGTCAGTCCCTCTGCAAGGGACTGCTAGGCAATAGCTCGGACATAAATGATTTCAGTGAAGTTCAGTGAAACCTCAGCCACAATAAAAATCCAGTGGATTCAAAGCCATGTTGAAAAAGAAGGAAATGGGTCAGCAGACCAAGCTACTAATGAAGCCAGAGAGATTGAAAGAGACAGACGATCAACAACATACAGAGAAGTCTTTCCAATGATCAAGAGGGAAATCAGAGACCCACCATGCAGAGCTAAGTAGTAGCACCTGGAAGATGTGTATTCTGGGTACTCCTATAAGCGGGAACAAAATATCACATGTCGCTGGGACAAAGTTGAGCTGGCGAGACTGCGGTCGGGGAATCATTGGAGCCTGAGATGGTATAATAACTTTGTAAATGAAGAGCTCAGCCCACGTTGCCGAAGATGCGGCCATGAAAAGGAGGATGCCAAAAATATGTTTGAGTGCCCAGGAACAATGGCAATTGGATTGAAGTTATTTGGACGAGTGGAGGTGCCGCTAAGCATATTGACAATGGAGCCGAAAAAGAGCCTCGCTCTCGCTCGAAGATTTCTTCGTGGAGTCCGATAGGCCCATTAAGGAAACAAACAAAAAATTATCATCATCATCATCATCATCATCATCATAGTCGTCATCATCATCATCCTCGTTATCATAGTATAAAGAAGGTATTAAAACAGTTAAGACCTTGTTGTATTTCCCCAAAAAATATATATTTCACAGTTCAACGTTTCACCAATAAGGCTTCATCAGGAACATAGTATTTGAGAAAAAAATAAATGGGTGATGACGCCACAGCAACAAAGTGTTCACTACAAGTTACGTATTGGTGTGGTTTGGACAATATCGGATATATCTCCATCATCATCATCATATACACAGGCTATAAAAACTAAAGTGCGTACATAAATGTCTGAATATTTAAAGGAGCGGTGAGTACAAATCGCCGGAGAGAAGGGAACACTAAAGCCAGAAGTGGTAGAGAGAGAGAGAGAGAGAGAGAGAGAGA
>NW_004797376.1:829000-832395 GCF_000002075.1 Aplysia californica | reverse complement strand
AGAGAGAGAGAGAGAGGGGGGGGGGGGAAAGGTGCGTGGAAGTAAGGAATATAATAACAGAAGGGTGCGGTGAACACAAATCGGAAAGGCCAGAGAAAGAGAAACACTAGGGCCAGAGGTGGAGAGAGAGAGAGAGAGAGGGAGAGAGAGAGAGAGAGAGAGAGAGAGAGAGAGAGAGAGAGAGAGAGAGAGACCTAGTACGTGGAGGTAAGGAATATAACAGAAAGGTAGGGCCAAAGGGAGGGGGTTGCAGGAACATAAGGGGTGATTAGTACGTTACGTACTCGTTATCATCATCATCATCACCTTCATTAATATTATTGTTATTATTGTTAATAGTAGTAGTAGGGGTTAGATAGCCTCTGAGCACGTCAAAATAAGGGTGACTTCTTAGCTATAAACCAATTAATTGTTAAGCACTTCAAAGAGTACGCTTGGGGCGCTGCAGCATCGACCCTGTGTTTTATTCGAAAAAGCATCGATTACTTCCAGTAAATGGTTTGTTATCACATAGTTCTGGTTAAACAATAGTGATATGTCTGGTTAAAGATCTGTTGCTATTTATTTACCGTTTTCATAATATTTACGAAGGGGTGGGTGACAGCATTTTCTTGAACAGGACTTCCGTAAATCCAAAATTCAGTGATTTTTTCTTTCTTCTATACTTTTGCCACTAGTTTTTTTATTGTTGTTTTTTGTGTCAGTCAACAAATTTGCCTTGTTTCCGTTCTCTTTGCTAGGGGTACTTTACGTCTCTTCTTCCCCTAAGCCTGGGACTCTACGTGTTGCAATCAGGCCTTTTATGAACCCCTAAATGTTGGGATGGCGGTTGCGCATTGCTCAGTGAAGATTGCAATGAAACACTTCACAGGCATTTGTTATTGTGATGGCTGATGTCCAGTCAACATAGATAGCGGAGAAGTTGTTGCCTGCTTCAATATTATAATTTCGCAAGATAGTTGTGGCTGCCAAAGCATCTGCTGCATCTGAGTCTGATATTACCGGCATGCTGTATAAAGAATTGCAATTTGAGCCATATTCTAAGATCTAAGGCAGCATCTTTGTAAACTCTTGAAAGGACAGAGACTGTATAGTTTTAAGCCACTATTGTGCCAAGTTATCAACGAGTAACGAGTATCCAGCATGAAGGAATCGAGTACAATTTGAGCCAGGCTGTTTGTCCGCTCCTTCGACCTCGTTAGAATTAATAAGCCGTGAAGTTTGACTTCGTGCTCTGGGGCCTCTAACCGCCAAGCTTTGTAACCTCAACTGAACAAGTTGAAAAAAAAATACTCATTCTGAAGCCGCATGGGTCTTCAGTCGGGGAGGACAATCGTCTACAAATAGTCTTTTTAACTGAGAATTATTTTATTTCTCCTTTGTTTGCTTATATATTTGTTTGTTTGAGATTTTTTCTTACAATCGATTTTTAATTTGCATGCAAATTGTCTTCTGACATGTACTTCAAAGAGTTATTGATACTTTTGGCCGCGCGCAGAATTTGCAGTGGACATGGTATCCCGGGAGAAACATTTAGTCGGTATCCCCACTCGCTCCAAACGGGCGGACACCCGACTCGATGCGCACTTAAGTGTATTCTGGCCAGTGATTGTTTCGCATTCCTCCCGACAGACGACAACGGAAAACCCAAATGCAGCTTTTTTAAAGAAGACTTGGTTGATCAAACAGGTGAAGCATATAGCAGTTGGCCCAGTATGTATATCAAGTTTGCAGACGGTGCTCTTCAGCTGAGGCCACTGAGTGCGGGTAAGATTCCGGTTTCATCTTGTTGATTTTAAATCGGTTGAAGCTCTATATTATTATATTTCAGCCAGTTTTCCTAGAAAATGTATTATTTGTATAGCAATGCTGTAAGTTATGTTATGCTTCGTTGTTGTTGTTGTCATTGTTGTTGTTGTTCTTGTTTTGAAATGTTGATGGTGATTTTTTTTTCCTTAAGGGGGGGGGGGGGGGGGGGCTACACCCCCAAAGTCAAAATACGGCTAAAATTTATGGAATTTGACTTGTAGGCATTTTTAGCTTCCTCTGCCTCTCCTACAACTATTTCATCGCATAAGAACCCCCAGAAAACGTATTTTTCTCATACCGGGCATGTTTGTAACCGCCATTTCCTCATAAAGTCAGTATTTTATTTTTCTTTATCGGCCGTTTTCTCAAAACGCGACTTTTCTCTATACTTTTTTTAATAACTCCATAATTGTTCATCCAATCTTCATGAAATTTTCACAGCAGGAAGAGAAGAGGCAATACTAAAGATTTGTTTGTTGAATCTTTGACATATGGAATAGATTTTTGTTGCGAGTGTCTGGAGTGTTGATTTTCACGGATTTTTCTCAAACTTGAATGCTACCTCAGGAAAAAATTCATTAAAAATTTTCTAATTCGTTTAAGAAAAAACAAAAAGCAAATTTTTAGATCTAATGTTTGTAAACACGCATGCAAAAAAACAATCAATTTCCATCAGCGATAAGTGCAGTATTCATTACGTAAGACATGTCAACAAAATCCAATATGGCGCCGTATCCATGGAAACGTAACTTTCTTCTCAGATTTGATTGCGGATTTTAAGACTCTTTACTAAGCTTGTTATATGTGTGAAATTTGGTAAAATTCGGTCTAGTAATAAGCGAGATAGCCTTCAGGTGTAGCCCCCTCCTTATGGGCCTGGCGGACTCCACGAAGAATTCATCGAGCGAGTGCGAGGCTCTTTTTCGGCTCCATTGTCAATATACTTAGAGTCACCTCCACTCGTCAAAATAACTCCATTCGAATTGCCATTGCTCCTGGACATTCAAATATATGTTTGACATCCTCCTTTTCATGGCCGCATCTTCGGCAACGTGGGCTGAGCTCTTCATTTACAAATATAAAGTTCTTTTTCTATCTCAAGCTCCAATGATTGTCCGACCGCAGTCTTGCTAGCTCAACCTGGTCCCAACAACATGTGATACTTTGTTCTTGCTTATTCAAGTACCCATAATACACATCTTCAAGGTGCTGGGACTTAACTCTGCATGGTGGGTCTCTGATTTCCCTCTTAATGATTGGAAAGACTCCTCTGTATGTTGTTGGTCGTCTGTCTCCTTCGATCTCTCTGGCTTCATTTGCAGCTTGGTCTGATGCCTCGTTTCCTTTGATTCCAACATGGCTTGGAATCCACTGGACTCTTAATGTGACTGTGGCTTCACTGAACTTGCGACGCAAATCAATTATGTCCGAGCTATTGTCTAGCAATCCCTTGTAGAGGGACTGACTATCAGTCAAGATCAGCACATTGGTTCTTCTGTGGCAATTGTCAGCAATCCATTGTGCAGCATTCTCCTTCTTCTTCTTCTTCTTCTTCTTCTTCTTCTTCTTCTTCTTCTTCTTCTTCT
>NW_004797376.1:824475-827957 GCF_000002075.1 Aplysia californica | reverse complement strand
AGGTAGGTAGGTAGGTGGGTGGGTACGTGGGTGGGAGGGTAGGTAGGTAGGTAGGTAGGTAGGTAGGTAGGTAGGTAGGTAGGTATGTATGTATGTATGTATGTATGTATGTATGTATGTATGTATGCAGGTGGGGGGGCCATAGTTTTCTATTAGGGAGCAAAGAATACACCTGCCGTGATGCTGCGTGTCGTAAGAGGCGACTAAAGGTGCATAGGACTGGTCTCCCGAAAAGGACCAGTTTGCTGAGGGCCAACTACCCAATCCAGTAAAAACCGTCATTTACAGAAAAACGGGCCAACACGGCTTTTAATTTTCCATCTTGGGAGACGGAGGAGCTTCTGCGTCGGCAGGAACAATGAACGACAGCGGACAAAGACGAGAGGACTCTCCTGACCATAAACCTTCTCTGTCGAACAAGCCTCTATCGGACCAGTAATCGTGAGCTTGAGGGTTAGGGGGTTCAAGCCTCTGTTGGGTCCGACGTTGTGTCCTTGGGAAAGGCATTTTGCACGAAATTCCTTTTTGGATCGGTCCTTTTGGAGATGGACGTTAAACTTGGAGGTTCCACCTCATAAACAACCTAATATTGCTAATGGGGGTGTTAAACCTATAACATTTATTTCATTATCCCATTAATTGTCATAATCAGCATCAACCACCCCAATCTGCATCACTGTAACATAATATGTCATTTTTCAGAGTACCAAATGTACAGCCTAGGTTTTGGACTTCGAGACAAGATGACCATACGCATACGCGGAACGATACATGGAAATGAACTACACGTTGGCCTTGGGACCAAGCAATGCCGTGACTTATTAGATAATTACATCTGCCGTGTGGACACTCTTTTTGAAGTCTTGCTGAATTCTGACCCCCACCAAAATGGGACGATCGTTACAAGGCGTAAGAAGTCAAGAGAGCCGTATAACGGTCGAACGGAACATCCGCTTTTAGACCACTTCCAGCGAGACGTCCCATTTGATATTCTGGTCCTGGTGGAGGTCACTAGGTACAGCTTTTACTCTGGTGGGACTCTCGTGGCTCAAGCACGCCGGAGAGGAACCTATTCACTGATCGAGTTGAAACAACTTCGCTACATGGGTGACTGTGATCTTCTGACAGTGACTTTCTCGTCGGAGACATACTGATTTTTCGTGGCTCGTTTTTGTGGCTTTCTTCTTTTTTTTAGGGGGGTGGGTTGTTCGTTTGTTTGTTTGTTTGTTTGTTTGTCTGTCTGTTTGTTTTGAGCTTTTTTGTGAGGTGTGGGGATTGGAGTTGTTTGGGTTCTTTTTAGTTAAGTGTTATTACGCTCATGTTGACATGACTTAAATCATTTTGGAGACGGGCTCAGAGGGATACAACAGCCCAGCAGAAAGACCCAGATACTAGATAACAATTCTCCCCAATTGAGAATTGAACTCGGGCCTCCTAAGCCACACCGTAGTCACTGGTGGCTGCTCGTTGCTTGTGACAGGGTTGGTTGCTTTTTAGTGTGTATTGAGTACCGGGGAGGAGGGTAGATTGGTGTAATTTAAGAAACAGAAACAATAAGAAATTCTTTAAAGTCATTCGAATACAAAACTCGGATGCTTTCCAAAATTCAGATTTTCAAATTTTCATTACCCTGGCATTCAAAAGAAACTTGAAAATGTATACACCCTATCATCGTGTTAAAGCCTTGCACTACCCACTCACACAGCAAACCAATTTAAAACTAGATCTAAATAAATTCTGCATTACCAGACACATTAATTTTTCATTTTCGAAAAAGAGTCGCCTGAGATATGTTCACTCAAAATTTACCTTTAAAAATCATGCTTTGCAAAATTGTATGAAATCAAACAAACGTAAAAGTGTGTTCGCCCTAGTATTGGAGTGTTTAAATATTGGTGGAATTGACATGTATTGCATGTCAAATGAAAGGAGAATATTTATGTGAGGCAGCGTGGTGGAATCAGGCTCTCGTCAATTTTTGGGCTAGTAGAGTTATTGGTATCATCTTAAAGCTTGTTCTCTTGTCTTTATTAAGATGGGAAAAAATATCCATTTATTTTGAATACAAGTCGAAATATTTGCGAATGAAGGAGGTGGAGGTCACCTGTTTTCAGAGGTAAAATTAGTAAGAAAATAGCCGCCAAAGATTAGTCATTTCCTTAGCTTAAAGGTCCGTAGTAACTGAAATTTTTCATTTTTTGCGCCTTTAATCAACGTTTTTCAGAAAAATTCTAACAGAAATGAATTCTTAAAAGGACGTGAAAGGCGTTGAGCCAAAAAACAAAAAAATGTATTAAAAAACACAAACCTGCGGAAAAATGCCAGTTTCTTCACTTTGATTATTTTGACGAGAGCCTGATTCCACCACGCTGCCTCACATATTACTGTCTCTGCAGTAAACAATGTTTTATAACAAAATGTTAAAGAGACATTGAAAAACATAACAGTCACTAAAACAGTGCAAAACGTGGACTTTACTTTAATTGAATGTGCTCATTAGTATTTTTTTTTCGACCCTGGGGTTTCATGTAGAGCACACGCTCTTTTTTAGCATGGACTGCTGTGTCAGTTAGATTTTGGACCTGATCATCAGTCACTGAGGAACAGAGACCACGAAAAAGCCATCGTTTAGGGTGGCCTAGCTGGAATGGGAAAAAACCCAATTATGAGAATCAAAGAGTGGAATAGTTTAAAGGACTGCAACGCGCAAAAGCTGAAACCTCATGTCGTATCCTTATTGACGTCACGTCATCCATGTACACATCTTTCTGCATGACAAAGCACCTTCTTTAAGGGCCAACACCTTTATACAATTCTTGGAAAAGCAAATCATAGCAACGACGGAGTGGCCATTAATAAATAGCACGGATATGAATCCTACAGGTATTTGGACCCCATGAAACAGCAGCTGAAGAAACGTAACTTTGCTCCCAGTTCAGACGCTTTGTATTGAAGCCTCTTTGACATTTGACATTTTGAATGAAATGACAAATTAATAACATACGTCTAAAATTTAACACAGCCCCCCTCCCCCCAAAGGATTCGTGCTCTTCACAAAACCAATATTTCCTTAACAAACTACTATGGTGCGGTAAAAAAATTCGTGGTGCAACTTATCCTCAAATATCTCTTTAACGGGTGAATCAATGTCATCCATACTTTGCACAGCGGTTTGTATCAATTTGTCTTAACTAATTCATATTTTTCCTGAACTATTGGGGCTAGATTAAAAAACTTTTCTTTTAAAATTTATTAAAAATACTTGAAATCTCTGTCACACCCAAGACACAGTAAGACAAGACGGGACAATTCTTCTTTACGTCATGTGACAAGCGCAGGCCCCTCCCACTTTGCCAGCTGCGCGTATAACCAGAGACTCTAAAATATAGAGACGGGAAACGAGGTCTCGCGGTCCGTGACAACAGTGCATTTGCGAACGTGACCGCTGAGACGCGAGCTAAAAATAACCAGGCGCGGTATCG
>NW_004797376.1:820974-822230 GCF_000002075.1 Aplysia californica | reverse complement strand
CTAGAGATCTAGATATCTATATCTAGATTATATCTAGAATCTAGATCTAGATCTAGATCTAGATATCTATATCTCTAGGATTCTAGATTTAGGTCTAAAGTCTAGATCTAGATCTAGGTATTCTAGATCTAGATCTAGATTCTAGATCTAAATCTAGATAGATCTCTCTAGTCTAGTTAGGCCTACACAAGAGAAAAACGATATTATGTAAGGTTAATTATTATTTTTAGTGTCTCTGGTATAACTCGCTGGGCTGGCGATAGTTTACATTGGTTACAATGCAAGGCTACTGATCATCTTGGGCGGTATGTCTAGCCTAGGCCTACTAAAATTAATATAAATTAGCCCAGAGAGAATATTTAATGAATAAACGTAGCCTATCTAGATCTAGAAACTATGATCTAGATCTAGATTTAGATTCTAGAATCTAGATCTAGATTAGGTCTAGATTTTGTTGTGCACCCAGCCAAGAGTGCAGTTCGGAAAGTAGATCTAGATCTAGATCTAGATTCTAGATCTAGGCCCCTAGTGGTTGGCGAAGGGCGACTCTTGACTAGGCTACTTGACTGTGAATTGGCGGAGACACACTATCATGCAACTTGATTCATACTATCATATCAACGGTAGATATAGATCTAGATCTAGATCTACTTAAGCTTCTGTGCTTGTTTCAATGGCTTCTTTTTCGGTGCACCTGTACAATTATATGGTCCCGTTTAATGTTTACATGACGGCCATTATTGTCATGTGGCAGTGAATCTAGATCTAGACCTAGATATATAGATCTAGATTCTAGATCTAGATATCTAGATTCAATAGATAGCCAATATAATATGTTTCTAGATCTAGATAGCTAGATCTAGATATCTAGATCTAGAATCTAGATTAGATCTAGATCTAGATCTATAATTTTAATTCAGTTTAGATATAGAATCTAGATCTAGATCTAGACTATAGATATCTATATATCTATAATCTAGGCCTAGATCTAGATCTAGATCTAGATCTTAATAAGAAACACCGGGCACTCAGGCCTTGCGTGATTTAGTGCAAACGGGACCGCTATTGTACAGGAGTGCTATTGTTTCTTAACTTCAGTTCATGATCATTGATTCTGACATTGGGGAACAGCTCGCTGTGTAGGCCTAGGCTAGTTAATCTAGATCTAGATCTAGACTCTAGATACTAGTCAACAGTAGGACTCTAGCAGCAGTGGCAGTCTTAACTTTTCAAGCGCTGACTGCATGGGAAGGGGG
>NW_004797376.1:819033-820462 GCF_000002075.1 Aplysia californica | reverse complement strand
ACTACCTGGAAGCAAAACTGAAAGGAAGTGGTCAATGTCATCTTTACAGTTCATACCAGGACTGGTCAGAGGACTTTATTTACCATTATTAGGCGAAAAGCATGTTGAAAAATCTTGTGGGTAGGGGCAGGATTGTCTCTAGTGACTGCTTTTTTCCTTTGATAGCTGCAAAAAGGTTTACAGATTTAGCATGTTGCTGAATAAATACTTACCACCACCCTTTCAGATTCCTTGACCAGATCTAAATCTACATCATTATGTCACTGAACATGTTCAACTCACTACCGCTTTCCGTTCATAAAAATCGTATTTCCCAACTCACTATATTCAAAATGTGAACAAAAAACAGTCAAAATAAATACCAAACAGTTTATATGATTTTTAAAAACCAGAGGCAAAACTGCCATTATGAAATTCAAAGTAGATCTAGATCTAGGCATCTATTTCAGCGAGTTGAACAATGCGCTCTTTCTTCCTGTCGTTTGTTTACACTTTAAACGCGCAGCTAGCTGGTTACCAAGGGGAGCCAGTTGGAACGAAAATGAGGCTGTTGTCTCGTCTTGTCTGATTCCGTCTTGGGTCACACGTAAAATGGTATTGTTCACAGCTCTTCCCGCTTCTCACACACATATTGATTACGCGACATAAGGCCTATAGCGTAGGAGAGGAACGACAAAAATACTCAAAGAAAGGGGAAAATTGCAAAAGAAACAAAAACGTCTTCATAGTTTAATTTAATTTCTGCAAAGTTTTATTAGAATTGGTTCAAAGATAATCGAGTTTTTGTCGTTAAAGTGGGCTCTGTTTTATTTTTTGACACCCGTTATTTATGTATTAATACATTTGTAAATTATAGTAAAACAAATCTTTAAAGGAAATCAATAAAGTGGAATTAAAAACCAGTTATTGAAAAGTACCTACAAAGTCCATTTGATCACAGAAAAGGCATACAAGACTATAAATGGCCCTGGTTGCAATACCCAATAGATTGTATCGGAAGTGGTCAAGGCTCTCCACCCGAGCGGCTCTCTCAGATCATTGGCGAAAGTTTTTAAGATAACATCCATTAATTTTTTTTAAAAAACACTTTAAGCGGTCGCTACATCCACATCGTACTTACAAGTAATGTGTCTCTGTTTGCGCATCACATAATTTGTTGCTATAGATCTAGCAACATTTGTTGAGTTTCACTGGAGGCAGAAGAATGATTACTTACAATGAAATAATGTCATTTCGTTTTGTTTTTGGCGATAAACCCGCCTAACCCACGTATTGTATATTGACTAATATATTTGTTTGTCTATGTTTCCTTTATCTTTCAGTTTTTGGAATCGTGGCATCAGCCTGGCGTCTGGATTTATTATTTTTTTAATAAGGGGAAAAAAGTGTGTTTGTGTTGTGTTGCGGGAGCTTGTGTGTGGGTGGGGGG
>NW_004797376.1:815773-818153 GCF_000002075.1 Aplysia californica | reverse complement strand
ATAATAATAATAATAATAATAATAATAATAATAATAGATAGCATTTGTATAGCGCGAATCCCTGCTCAACAGCAAGCTCTATGCGCTTCACAATCTACAGTGGGTGCCGCATTGCCATTCAACGTGGTCACTTTCAACGGCTCCAACGAGGCAATACTTAACCCCCGATTTTTTCCCTCTATATCTCTTTGTAAATGTACGTCGGCTCCAACGAGGTTGCAAACAGATCGAAGTCGCTTTCAACGAGGTCGCGATAACTAAATAAAAGCAATTAGCGGCCCCAAAAGCGAAACATTTTTCTCACGCGAAGCACAAGGTCCATCGCCGAATCCTAACATATTATTATTGTATAGCTAGATCTAGTGTGCCTCCTAATATGGGCCCCAAAGCCAAGAGGATGGGCAAGGGTTAGCCTACAGTAGGGATTGGGGGGGGGGGGGGGGGACGCGATGCAGGCTGTGTGATACCGGATGAACTCTTGATAGGTAGGTCGAGATCGAGATCTTTATTTTTTTTTTCAATTTTCTTTTCTTCCCCTGATCAGAAAATCCAAACTCCCGCCTTTACTTTAAGTAGATATCTAGGCCTAGATGTGGCAGGGTATGTTTCCACACGAGAAGAGTTCCGGAAAAATAAAATTTTTTAATGCAGAAATGACTGTTGAAACACGTGCAGACTGATGCTGTTTGAGATTTTCGTCATTAGAGTAAACAACTGTTTTAATTACTGGTATTGGTATAATTGGTACATCGTGTTATATAATAACTTGTCTCTTTTCTTTACTTTAGCCTTAGTCACGTTCAACGAGAGGTCGGAACTAACGAGGACAACAAGCCGGTCCCGGCAACCTAGTTGAATGCGACTCCCACTGTATACTATAACCCAAGCAGACCTGAGAGCATTCTGAAACAACCTAAACTTCCTGAGAAGCATACAGTGCAAGCAGCCATTTATAAGCACTAGAGAATTAACATACTGACAAGATATGTGTGCATACACACGCATACACACGCATACATACGCATACGCACGCTCATGGGCACACCCATACACACGCACTCATTCACACCTCATCTCATCCCCACACATCTGTGCCCATAATCATAATAATACAATAGTATGCTTGCACTCACAAACAGGCTCCCAGTCACGTGCAGAATTTAAATAAACAAAATTTATTTATTTATTTATTCATTTATTTATTCAGTCATTTATTCATTCATTTATTCATTTATTTGTTTGTTCTTTTGTTCATTCATCTATATTTTAGGTTGCTTTGCGCTCACAGTTACAAACATAATTTAAATTAATAATATTTTTTGAAATTCATTTACGTATTACTTCATTCATTAATTCATTTATTTAGTTATTTATTTTTTCATTCGTTCATTAATTTATTTTTAATTGTTTTCATTTATTCTTTATCGTATTTAGTTATTTATTATATCCATCTTTGCGAGCTTCTAATAAAAACTTTGTTTTATTGTGAAATCGTTCAAATGTTTGATTTTTCTATTAGGTTTAGTCCATTGATACCATTTACTGAGGACAAAGATCGTACATAACGATCTTTGCTGTGGGAGAGGCAGCTTCACATTTCCTTTTCCTTTTTAACATGAAGTCATTGTTGGTTTCCATGGTAACGTGTTAGTATAATGTCAAGTCTTGGCACTCTGTTGGCGACGTGCGTCTCTGGTGTAGCCTTGTGTATCTTATTTATGACAATGTTCTGTTATATTCAGGCCTGTGGTCAACTATGTTTTTCTCTTACTTAAGTGAGATGTACTCTTATTCGACGCCTTGCACTTTTTTTTTCAAGACCTGCAAAATAGGCTTTTTAAATTTTGGTTGAACATCTGAGAGTTGATGTCACTGTGGCCCATTACAAAATTTGGTAACATTTCACCTTCCACGTGGGTTTTTATCAATTACTTTGCTCACGAAAAGAGCGTATTTAGGTTAACTCCAAGATATAGATGAAACAAATACAAACAAAAAAAGGCGTGTTGGGGTTTTTCAAAAGAGTACTTGAGACTTTTATTGACAAAGAAATAAAATTACATTAATCTTTCCTATAAACTTTGTTTAACACCTGGTACATTGTTAAGTCTTGTTTCATTAAAATCATCAGAGAAAAAGGAAACACTTGTCTTTTTTTTAAAAAGTTTTACGCCCTCATGACACTATTTTGAACATTTGGGAAGCATGCTGCTTCAAATTCTTACCGAAACTGTATAATGAGAGACATTTATACTACAAACTTTTAACACAAATTTTAACCATCATCCTGCACAAAATCCTACTGTCCCCTCCCTGTTTATGTGACTACCAGCAGTGAATTTTCTCTGCCAATCGTAATACCATTTTGGAATGGGGGGGG
>NW_004797376.1:814162-815228 GCF_000002075.1 Aplysia californica | reverse complement strand
CGCATGTTTTCGATGGTTGGAAAAAGCTACAGATTTGCTGAGACGTGTTATTTCTCCCACACCCACCTCAATAGTCATATTCGGGCAAACATTAAACTGAAAAACATTTCATTAAAAAATTAACGATTTACAACATAAAAAATATCCACATCAAACACCAATGAAACAATGTCTATAAATAAACGTTTCTAGAAAGGGCGGCTCTGTAAACGCAAACAACCCCCCCCCCCCCCCCGGGCCTCGCTTTTGCCTGGCAGGACCTAGCCTAAGCTGCAGTGACAAACTGAAGTAACCAAATTCTGATTCTATGAGAGGATGCTTATTGGCAAGTTTTATAAGAATGTATCCTGTGAACGATGGTAATAGGGGATCCCTGTTAACTCTTGAGGTATTCATTTCAAAAGATAAATACCAACCGCATAATATTGAGATTGGTGTTGATTTATATTTTTCAGAGAATTTCCCCTTTGAGGTGAAGGTGGACATATTATGCAGTTGCGAGCGCTGTAAAACACTTATCAAAACAAACAAGAAGTTGAGATAATTGGCTAGTTTTAGAAGAATGTAACATGTGAACCGTGGAAATAGGGAGGTCCCTGTAGACTCTTGCGGCTCTGGCATTCCTTTCAAAAGATAGAATCTAAATGCCAACGACATATGATTGGTGTAGGTTTATATATTTTAGGGAATTTCCTCTTCGAGGCGAAGGTTGCCATATCCAGTTGCAAGTGCTGAAAACACGTATCAAAACAAATAAGAAGTTGAAGTAAGCGTAGGTGTGAGACGCCAAATCTTGTGAATTCATGAGAGTTGCCAAACGTTGAAGATTATTGTTTGATATTGAGTGCAAATCTCGATTGTTTATAACATCAAGATTATTTGAAAATATCCCCACTTTGCTTGCGTTTGAATATCTGTTCAAAACACGGGGAGAACTTTTGATAACCTTTAATTGATCACACTGCGCTCCGGTTCAAAACAATCTGCTGACATTACATTGTAACGAGAAAATGAGTTTTTTGTATTGTGCTCTCTCTCTCTCTCTCTCTCTCTCTCTCTCTCTCTC
>NW_004797376.1:812084-813781 GCF_000002075.1 Aplysia californica | reverse complement strand
AACACACACACACACACACACACACACACACACACACACACACAAAATTTTGATTTTTTTCCCTTTTGTCAAATGAAATGACCAATGGATTATCGATGGAGGCTTCAAATAGCTTTTATACCTCGAATAGTCCAAATCAGCGCCAAAGCCGCACAGACAAGGCTTCCAATTGGAGGTCCGATTGCCATGTTTTCGGGGCAAGTGCAGGACGCCAAAGTTTCTTCCTTCGCTTCAGGCCCACAGCAGTCTGCTTTTTGACTTGTCGCTGGTCTGTCCACCAGCTTCGGAGGCTTATTAATGACGTTTGTGCAATGTTTGAACCTGCTGGTCACGTAAGACGGGATGGCATCAATCTTGGACAGGTCGATAGATTCTTCGTTCGGGGCAATCAGACAGATCTGTGCTTAGTTCACCAACAGAGAGATGTTCTCGAAGCGAGCGCGGAGATTTTCTTCAATTCGTGTGGAAAGTGAATAGTTGGGCGAGTACCTTTTTTTTAAGTCGAATGAAGCGAGGTATCTTATAACGCGATCTTCTTTGGTCCATTTGTCGGCAGTAAACTCAAAAGACCTTTTGACACCATAAGTGATAGAAGCAATAGCGTTGGCACCCGCCTCGTACATAATACTTTCCCGTATCCCATCTATAGAAGCCATGAAGAAAATGAGTGACTTCGCCAAAAGGCATTGTAAACCTCTTGAAACAAAAGGTTCCTTACATGTAATTCTGATATCGCAGAGACCATCCGCTTTTTCTCCACGCATACAATACTTGACAGGTTTAGAGTGGGGTCTGGGCCAGCTAGCATTACTGTGTTGATATATGGACTGAAGGAAAAGATAGCCGCGAAATCAAACCTTGAACCTGTGTCAGGAACATATGACGGGCTATGATTTATAGAACACGCATGTTTATCATAAGAACTGCCGTTACTGGACGTGATTGTAACAGACGAGGCTAAAGAGGATTCTGTGACTGAGGCGCGCTTAGTTTTCACAGACAAAGTGAGTTCGCACACTTCAATGAAATTTTGTACTAGAATGTCATGTTTTTCACAAACTTCAACTGACATACAGACTATTTTTGTAATTGGCAAACATTCGCGGCACGGCTTGTTTATCGGTGGTCGGTCTTTAAGGCGATCCAGGAACTCTGATGAAGCCGTTCGGTTTTCCATAAAGGTGATTAACTCTTGGATTTGGATCTCCGTTAGAGGACTCATTATCGAGACCACTTTCTTCCAGAACACTAAGGAATCTATGGAGACATCGTCGACTAGCTGATTACACAGGTAAACGCTAAAGTTCGAGTAACTGATGTTATCTCTTAAGTCTGTCACTATTACGTCCAAACAACCTGATGTCCAGAATGAAGAATTTGTGTCATTTGTTTCTAAAAATAAAAAGAGAAAAAAGAAAAAATTATAAAAGAAACAAAACAAAAAATTATGAATTCTCTCAAACAATTTTGGGATCAAAATACATGGGCCAAATGGGTTAAAACTAATACGTGCGTATCGCTAAAGCAGATACATATACATTGGCACATACACACACAAACACACATAAACACATACAAACACACACACAGACATACACACAGACGTCCAAACACACTGACATACACACACAGAGACATACATACACATAAATACACATACACACACAAACACACACACTCACACACACACACACACA
>NW_004797376.1:806081-810515 GCF_000002075.1 Aplysia californica | reverse complement strand
CCCCCAAAAAAAAAGAAGAAACACTCCACAAATTGTTTGCTTGCCTCTATCAACAAAGCCAGTCCTCACACTGATCAACATAAAACAAGTTTTTGAAATCTGCGGGAGAAAGAGCAAGCGCAAAGAACAAGTGCCTTTCTCTTTGACGACGACTTCACACACACTGAGCTCAACAGGGAAATGAAGAAACTGAAGCTTCACAAATTTCCAGGACCGGATAAGATCCACAATAAAAATGGTCACTTTTAAGCACAAGGAGGCTGTCCCGAAAAATGCTGTTTTGAGAAAATCAAAGGTAAAGTTTTTGCCCCGTGTTCAGTTTCATTAAAAGACAAGGAGACTTTTCTCTATAACCAAACAAATATACTCACCAATGAAACCAAACTTCTCCTATAGGTAGGGCAATGCCCACTTTTGGTGTAGGTCAATATTTCTGGTAACCCCTGAAATCTGGGTTAGCCCGCTTGTCCTTGAAAGCGACCAATTTGGAGAAAACGTGTGTATCGTATTATTTTAGGATCTTTTGTTTTAGTAGAGGTTTTACTGCGCTCGCAACTGCATAAGGTCATATGAGCGCCAAGGGGTGGATATCAACAAAGACGTCCTTACAGGGAATCAGTCTTACTCTGCGAACTTCTCTAGCTTCAACAGCACAAAGTCTGCTTCGACTATCAAGGCACCTCGGAAATAGCGGGTCACAAGAGCGTGACAAACATACAAAAGACGTAGAGGAAAATGACGATAGTAAGGATTAAGAAAGAAAAAGCAGCAGTTCCCTGTTGTAGATCAGGTACAGTTATGAGCATGGCATTGTTGGATCAGTCCATTTACAATTATATTGTGCATTAGAACGAGAACCCCCGCCCCCCTCCTTTGGAAATAGCCTAAAGACACTTCAGTCAGTGGCACCGCCCCGGGGGGTTTAATGGTCTTTGTGTCTTGACAGACTAATTGCTATCTCAGAATTCGAAAGCATTTTTTAAGAACATACATAGAAAAAAAGTCTTCTTTCTGAGTGCAAACATTGTGCACGTAACAAAATCGTCATCGAATAATAAATGCTTGTCAGCCTCAGCCACCTAATGAGGACGTTATTCTACAGCTAATCAACAAGACGTTGAACGATCTCCCCTACAGACAGGGCAATCAAGATCAGGATGGAAAAAAGGTGTGTCATCTAAAGCTGTACTAGATGAGGGCCTGCCCCAGGTTTCCTGTCTGAGCTTCCTCGTCGTCACTTACGACCTACCCGAGATACTCAAATCTGAGAAGGCCTATACGCAGACGACCTGGACATCTAAGCAAACAAGCTGATATCCGTACAAGGCTAATAATGATGAGTTAGACAGATTTGGTAACTATTGTTGCAAGTAGAAACTAAAAGCAAACTATACAAAGGCAAACTACTCAATCTGAACAAAAGGGTCACAAGATCATAAAACAAAATCTCACCCTCTCACATGCAACAAACTAGAGAAAGTTGGAAACAGATATTTACCCTGGAAAAGTGATGGACAGACAGTTTTCATTCAAAAATCATATCTGAAACTATGAAGACCAAAAAGAGATTTTACCTTTTTAAACGGCTGACTAGATCTAGTTCTTTATCAGGCGCGGACTAAGATACACTCAGGGAGCTGTATTTGTTATGTACGCTCTGGGACAGAATACAACCTAGGCTTGCTGTCAGTCTGAAGCAAACAAATCCAGATGTCCCTTTCCGAGACGCTGAATCAGGCTGTGTGATTTGGAGTTAGAATAGAAGATGATGAACTATGTGATGCTTATGACACTTTTCTTGTACACATTTTTATTACATTCTTAGTCAGATGCAATCGCCATTGCAGCAGCAATCCTCCACTTGACAACACATTCATTATATATGCAGACTATTTCGGGGACACTGTAATCTTCCTAAGCAGAAAAACAGTACTTCATGTTTTGGAAAACATGATTTTCGAAATTTAACCTTCTTGTGGCACTAACAATTGACTCCTACATGAAGTCCTATGCTGTTGATACGACTTTACCAAGTAGCTAGAATTGCAAACTCAACCCCAAAACCCAGTATGTTAACAGACAATCAAGAAGGTTTTCAAATGCAACATAAGGGAACAGTTCTCCTAGATTTTTTATTTAACACAGTAATGGTCCACATTTGTCTTTCCTATACACAGCTTTTACAAAGATTTTCTCGTTAAGTTGACTCGGAACCCCCTGCTGATGCAGTGTCAAGTCATGTATTTCATTGCATTATAAGAGAAGGAAAGTACTTGTCATCTTTGAAATGTTATACTATTCAGACTATTTAGGAGAAGGGTTACTTTGACCCTGCCTATCAGGAGGGCCAACCCGTACTGAGACGGATACAGTGTCCCAACAGAAAGACTAAGATACTAGATGCAAATTTTAATTCTAACAACACGGGAATTGCTATTATTTTCTCCGGTGGGCCACGACCAAGCACCTAACCGTTATACCATAGACGTTAGAAAATAGTAATGTTCTGGTGCTTCCAGATTTCAAGAGTGCATTCCTTAACTGGGTTTTAGGATGCAGGGAGGAAGGAGGATTATCATATAGTATATCTTTAACATTAAAAAAAACAAGGCAAGAACATGCTGTTTAAAATGCATCGAGAAATAATTACGAGTTTATGGAATTATGTTGTGGGTTATATTTTTCGGAGGGGTTGGTCATACTTACGTTGAGGTAAAGTCAAGAAACATTTTTAAAGTTGTTTTTTCCCTAAATAATAAACCAAATATTATGTGTTGGAGGCTTCAAAAAACTTTACAACCTCGAATGATCAAAATCAGCGCCAAAACCGCATAGACTATGATTTCAAATTGAGGTCCGATCGCACCGTTTTCGGGGCACGTGCAGGGTGTAAAATGTTCTTCCTTCGTGTCAAACCCACAGCAATCTGTTTTTTGATTTATAGATGGTCTGTCCATCTGCTTCGGTGGCTTATTAATGACGTTTTTGCAATGTTTGAATCTGCTGGTCACGTTAGACGGAATGGTCTCATTCGTGGATAGGTCCATCGATTCTTCGTCAGGGGCAATCAGACAGATCTGTGCATACTTCACCAAAAGAGAGATGTTCTTGAAGCGAGAGTGAAGTTTTTTTTCAACTCGTGTGGAAAGTGCTTGGTTCAACGGGTACTCCGTTTTTATGTCGAATAAAGCGAGGTATCTAATTACGCGATCTTCTTCTGACCATTTGTCGTCTGTTAACTGAACAAACGTTAAGCCAGTAAAATCTAAATTAATTACAGTGACAGCATGTGCACCCGCCTCGTACACTAGATTTGCCTCTGCCCCTTTTCTAGAAGACATGAAGTAAATGAGTGATTTTGCCAGAAGACATCTCCAACCCATAGCGACGTAAGATTCTCTACATGTGATTCTAATATCGCAGGGAACACCAACCATCTCTTGTACGCATGCGATGTTTGTTACTTTATAAAGCGGGCTATTACCAGTTAATTTTACTGTTTTAACTCGAGGGCTAAGGGAAAAAACAGCCCTGAAATCAGATCTTGCACCCGCGTCATAGGAGTCGTTCCGGTAATGCTTTGTAGAACACTCAACTGTATCCAACTTTAAGCCGCTAAAGGTTGTGAGGGTAGACCAAGATCGGGTGGATTTTGTGACTGTGTCTAAGGTCGAGGTGGACTCAAAACTGCTTGCACACACATCAGTGAAATTTTGTACTGAAATTACGAGTTTTCCACAAGATGTACCAGACGCACAGACAATTTGTGTAAAAAAAACACAATTGCGGCATGGCGAGTTTTCCGGCGGTAAGCTGACGAGGCGATCCATGAAATCCGTTGAAGCTGTTTGGTTTTGCATATAGGAGAAAAGCTCACGTAACTCACTTACAGTTGACATTATCGTGACCACTTTCTTCCAGAACACCAACGAATCTATGGGGACATCGTTGACTAGCTGATTACACAGGTAGACGCTTAAGTTCGTGTAACTGAAGTTATCTCTAGAGTCTGTCACTATTGTGTCCAAATACTGTGACGTCCAGGAAGTAGAATTTGTGTCATTCCCGTCTAGAAATAAAAACAAAACAAAAAATAAGCTAGAAAGAAACAGAAAAGGGGAAAGACAAACAAAATAAAATATCATTCTCCAAAACTCTTTTCGGATAAAAGCTTATATAGTTTACAGTAATACGTGCCCATTGCTCAAATACAACTGCACGCAAACAAAGGGAGAGAGACAGAGAGAGGGGGAGGGTGGGGAGAGAGAAGGACACACATAAACATATACCCACATACCCTCCCCCACCCATACAAATAAAGATACATACATACAAAAATACAAACGTACATACATACATACATACATACATACATACATACATACATACATACATACATACATACATACATACATACATACATACATACATATG